>NW_013753945.1:0-1097 GCF_000517525.1 Limulus polyphemus | reverse complement strand
GCTATGTAAACGCTATACTCATCATTATTTAAACGGTTTAAGGTTTAAAACAGGCTATGTAACACAATACTCATCATTATTTTAAGCTGTTGGACTTTTAAAAAATGCTATGTGAACACTATACCCATCATTATTTTAAACGGTTGAAGTTTCAAAACAGGCTATGTGAACACTATACCCATCATTACTTTAAACGGTTGAAGTTTCAAAACAGGCTATTTAAACATTATACTCACAGCCCTGATTATCGTAAATGTTTCACTGAAGCTTGTACCCTTTATGCAACTAATAAAGCTGCGTGTTCTAGTGTGTCAAAAAATCGTCGTTTCATTCATTTTATTTATCTATTTAGTTTCTTTTAAAACTTGCAATTTTGACCAGCTTTGATGTGGAATCATTATTAAACAATATTATTTGCTACTGACGTAATTTATGAAAATAATGATATTGTTCGAAGCTTCACCAAAAATACTTTTATGAAATTGTTAGTATCTGATACGAAGGATTCTAATTTTATTCTACATATAATGAAATCTATGGAAAAAATAATGATGTTGCGGTGAGTTCTTGTGTAATCAATAGATTCGTAAGATACCATAAAAATATTGATCATCCAATTGCTCTTTGCTGTTAAACCATTGGATTATATTTGATATACCAGTTACTCTTTTCTAGTTTTTAACAACCAAAACGGAGCTAGCTGCTCTGTTTTTGAATATACCAGTACGTTACACTCCTGCCATTAAAGTCACTGTGGGGTTCGAAAATGATATAAACTGGGGTTTAAGTAATCAAACCGACTTTGATGTCGATTGTTATTGTAAGACTTACGTGGGTTATATACAAAATTTAATAGTTTGTTTTTGAATCTTTCAGATGAAACTTAATCCCTTTTAACATATTGCTCGTGATTTTTTTGTCTTTTTTCTATTTTTCAGAATACAGTTTCAAACATTCTAAAAATGATTATTTGAGGAAACACTTTGACAGGCTGTTTAGCTATGGTGATCCTATCTCCGTTCCAGTTGGTAATGAACAACGACTAGCTCTACCATATATTGCAAACGAGTCAGTTATTTGTGTAATGAACACCGACT
>NW_013753944.1:0-1392 GCF_000517525.1 Limulus polyphemus | reverse complement strand
CCACACATTTATCTTACTATATAAATATATGACACTTAAAAACAAACAGAGAATTGGGAAACATGAAAAAGTAACAGCTAAGTTTTAGCACAGAAAGAGAAATAATTTCCTCATTTCCAGTTACAGTTAAGATATCTTAGTTAAGCCAACAGGTAAACATTGAATCTGATCTGACAGTCACAACTAAGTCCAACCAAATGGTACGCAACTCCTGCCAGTTCATCACTTCCCGAACAGAGTAGAAACAAGGACCTCAAGTGTCTGCTGAACGTTGAGTATAGTTTGAGAACTGAGAACTATAAAACTGGTTTTCTTTCATAGCCCTAGCGAACATGCTATCCTAGAAAACAACCCCCCCGGTATCAACTCGGTCTGGTGGAGCCATTAGTCACAACAGACCTTTTGTATATAACCAAATTAGTCCTAACAACCTGGTCTAATGAGGCATTTTGTACTTAACCATACTAATGACAACAAGGTGTTCTGATAAAACTTTGTATTGGATGAAATCAGTCACACAGCACGACCCTATGAAACAGTCACTCAGTCAACCTCAGTGAAACCTTGTGTCAGTCCGCAAAGCCATAAGATATTGCCAGTATTGTTTTGTTTTCCTGTTTATCCTGTGTGACGAAACCGTAGAAAAATAGTAGTGTCTTTTTACTTAAACAAATTGTTTTACTTTCTGTAGCTTGTAATTTTATCGGAAATTAAAATTTTTAATGATATATGCTACCCGTTCCAACTGATCTTTCCCTGAAAAAAGGACCGAAGACCACCTGTTTTAACCACTCGCACCACTATGCAGTAGTGTGTTGTCTGTCAGTTAGCAAACACTAAAATGACGTCACATAAGGAACGCATAACGTTGAAATTTGTACTGTTGTGACGTCAATAAAACGTGCGCATGCCATGAATCACGAGAAGAATTATGCACTCTGTAGGATACAACACAGCATGACATATGAACTTGAAGAGCAAGAAATAAAAATATTTGATATTCTTAATTTCTTATTTACTCTTGAAACAGAATACGTTCTGGGACGCTACGGAAATATATCTTGTGGATATATCATTATATATCAAATATATCTAAATATATCATTGTGGACATCTTGTTGAGAAAAGTTCTATTATAGTACATTGTGGACATCTTGTTGAGAAAAGTTATATTATAGTACTTAAGTACTTGGATTAATTTCTATTATAGTACTTAAGTAGTTGGTTTAACTTCTATTATAGTACATTGTGGACATCTTGTTGAGAAAAGTTATATTATAGTACTTAAGTACTTGGATTAATTTCTATTATAGTACTTAAGTAGTTGGTTTAACTTCTATTATAGTACTTAAGTAGTTGGTTTAATTTCTATTATAGTACTTAAGTACTTGG
>NW_013753943.1:0-1079 GCF_000517525.1 Limulus polyphemus | reverse complement strand
CTGTGAATCTGATGATCCAAGGTTGGCGACCCGTTGTTGTGGAAACGCTCTCCACATCTGAAGTCATGAGTATGCTATAAAAATGATGGTGAAAGACCACGATTTCATTATACAACAGTATCTTAAGAGTTGGCGGTGGGTGTTTTTCACTAGTTGCCTACTTCCTATTGTAGCAGTTCAAACATAGAAATGTCTATTCACAAATATTCCATGTTCCTAGATATCGTTATCTAGAGATATGTTATCGACGTTGGTTTATTATTACGATTTCTACCTCTTTAAAATGTTTTGTTTTTTCAAACTATGCTGTACTTTATGCTGAACAGCATGGCCAGGTAATTAGGGCGTTTGACTCGCAATCTGAGGGTCACGGATTCACATCCCCGTCTCATCAAACATGTTCGCCCTTTCAGCCATGAAAGCATTATAAGTGAGGCTATTCGTTGGTAAGAAGAGTAGCCCAAGAGTTGGCGTTGGGTGGTGATGACTAGCTGTCTTTTCTTTAGTCTTTCACTGCTAAATTAGGGACAGCTAGCGCAGATAGCCCTCGTGTAGCTTTGCGCGTAATTCAAAACCAAACCTTTATGCTGAAAGTTGTGTTGAAAAATGTATTATCTTATGTAAAAAACATGAAGTTCTACCATTATAACTTAAAAGGTCTCTTGAACTCATAAGGTGTAGCCTAATACACATATAATAATTTCAAATAAATACCATGTATTAAAAAAAGGGAGCCAACATGAATAGAAGAAATATTTTCCCCCTTGGTGATCGTATACATCATTTAATTCATCATATAATAGTAAGGGAACATTATACGACACTTGGGAGTCTATATTCAGGCGTAGCCCGTCTGTAATTTAAAACTGTTGACAGATTTACTATTATATATATCTATATTAATATCAATATTTGTTTAAGTTAAATTTATATTTAGAAATGTACATAACTTATACCGGTAAATATGTATTGCGAAATTCTCGCCTATTCTCTAAAGTTGTAGAAGATTCTCGAGTGTAAGAATCCACAATATATGTGTGTATGTAAACGCTAGTGTAGCGTCAGTATTGTTGCGTAAG
>NW_013753942.1:0-3675 GCF_000517525.1 Limulus polyphemus | reverse complement strand
ACTATACAAAAAAAACCGAATTATTTCAGCATTATTAATCGATAGTAAGGAAATTAAATTTGAATATTATGTAAACATATCTAGAAAAGTGACGTATGATGCTATAAACTAATTATTTCTTTTATTTCAAATCGTTTTCTTTTGATTTCTCTAGTGTTTTTGTATTGATTTTGTTGTTTTTAATATTCTTCTTGAATTTGAAGCTAATAAATAGCCAATATTCAACCATCGGGCAATTGGGACATTACTTAATGCAGAATAATACAAAGTAAAGTAGAAACTGTTTATGACATAATTACAAAATTTTCTTATGGAAGTTGTTATATAAAAAAAAAATAATAATAATAATAATGCTTCGTAATATAATTTAAATGGTGTTTGTCGAACGCATTCTAAAACTGAGCTCATTGCTTTAGTTATTTGGAAATACGAAGTGTAGTCCATTTACACAAATTATTGCCCTACTACTAGGAAGAAATGTCTATTTACTTGGGTGGATGTGTGGGCATAAGCTTTTATAACATTTTCGCATTCAATATAAATGTGTTAATATGTAAAGAAACGTACTATTACAATTACATGCCTGATTGAGTAATTAAAATTGTTAGTTTTGTTATGTAAATAATTTTTATGAAGATTATGCTTGATCGATCACTATTTATAAAGTATTCAATTTCTTTGATAGTCGTTAAGTTATTAACGATCTTTACACGAATAAATGTTTTTATTCTAGGATTACTATAATATTACTTGCTTCCTCTACCAAACAAGTAAATTAAAATAATATAAATGTAATAATGGTAGAATAAATAATTTATTTAAAATGTATGTATGCTCATAGCTATATGTATTGTTCTGTTTTATTGCAAGAGTATTTGTGTACAAATTAATCTCAATATAAATTGTTAAGAAGATGATGATATAAAATGTTAAGTTACCAAATCTGTATAATAGTTACAATAGTGGGAAGGGAGTGTGTATTACTAGCTGAAAATTTATAAGAAATGCAGAAATTTGCAGAAGGTTTTTAGAATGTAGTACAAGTAGCTTATTTTAATAAAAATATCTAGTACGAAACAATACAATTAAAAAATCGTAATAACTTGTAACAAATGTATATAATATTTTTCTTCAATGTTTTTCTTTTATTAGTCGGATTTAGATGAATTAAAATATTCCTAAACATATTGTTTGTTATAGAGATAACTACCTTGTTTTCGAATGATGTATACGAACTATTTCGAGTTTACCGTCACGTGTATTTTCATAAGTGTTTAAATATTTGTTTCAAAAAATGTTTATCTTGCGTCTTGTACATTATTTACAAATGAAAAACCAAGTTATTTATTGCATATGTCTGATCGTCAAATATTACAAAAATTAATCAATAAAATTTGCACAAATACAAATTCATCTCGAAATAAACACTATTATACAAATAAAATTAATTAAAAAAATTATAAATAAATTTAAAAACATCATTAAGATTCAATTATTAAATTTTAATCTCATTCTAACAACAAAATTAGTAAATCCTTAATCAAAGATTTGATTATTTTAATTCAATTACACTATTTTAATATTGTAATAGTACGATGTAAAAATACGCACATTGGTAGGGAAGGCAAATTAATGACAATACTTGTTAAAGTGTAATAGGTACTTTGTTTTAATCAGAGAACTCTAATGGCGTAATTACTGCACACTACAGTGGAATAACTAGTCTGTATAAAAGGTAAGTTTAAAAAAAAAAAGTCGCCTCGTATCATCTACAGCACTTCTACTACTTAAAATAAAACCATGTATAAAGGATATCTTCAAAATACGAAAGGTTGAAACGTCGTAGGATCTGAACAAATGATGCAAGTAAATATTTTATTAATTTAGAAAGTTAGTTTAATTTTAAGTGTTATTATTTAATTTATTTAGAGAATAGACTTTATTTCAGTATTAAAGACAATTGTCTGTATACTTTTAGTTTCAAGTGGATGGCAGGGCTTTGTATCTTAATTGTAATGTAAATAAAGAAGTTATTCTTCAGAAACTGGAGTTTGCGATGTTAATCTAAGAAATCCAGAAGTCTTGGTCACGAAAAACAAACTTCAAGGAATATGTTTCGTAACATAAATTTTACATAAAATAATACATTAAAATTTGTATTATAATTTTATATGTGTTTATTTTCTTACAAAATAACTCTTGTAGGTTGAGAGTTGTGCGCAAAATCAAAAGTTTGATCTGAAGCATGGAAAAAGTTTCTATATTTAAAAATGTATGAACTTTAACGCTTTCGATACTGATTATTACTACCATAAACCTAATATGAATAAATATATAACTATTATAATAAATGAATCGTAGAAATTATTTTAAATTGAATGTGAAATATTAAGGTGTCATTTATGCTTATTTTAATCATCGTTGTAGCTACTGATACAATACATGATTTCTATTTATCTATATATCATATTATTTTTAAAATCTATCTTAATTTTGCGTTTTATATGGCAGTGTATTTTCTTAAGTAATGGCAACGGAGAAATAACACAATTAAAGAAGTTATAAGAAAAGTTATATTTCCAAATTCTGCTTTAATATAGCGTTTATCCTTAATTAGTCGTCACTGTAATATTGTATGTATTTAAGGTTAGTTTGAGTTATGTTGTAATATTATTAACAAAACAAATGTAAAAGGATGTATTTTGGAAATATGTCGAAGAATATTTAACATAGTAATAGTAAAAAGAATTATAAACCGTAAATTAACGTAAACATAATTGTAAACATTTGTGGAAAGTGATTGTAATGTTATTGTGCTTTTCTTAAATTTTATTTAGGTTTCGGTACTTTATTTCGTATCCGATAAAATATCATTTGGTTTATTTATTAATACTATATTTGTATTATTAGACACTAGAAATCAATGTTTCCTAAATTATCTATTATTTAAAGGAGTCGGTGTAAAGTGACTAAAGAAATTCTACGCTGAATGGTAAGTTGCCATATATTGTAACTTTGTCACTGTATGCTTTTAGTTTAGCTGTAGACATTACCTTTTTGAAATGCTGCAAAACCTAGTTTGAAAATTGTTTGGTATTTAACCAAAAAGTGAAAACAAACGTGTATGAAAAGTTAGTGCCTTACTTAATGTAATGTTTTTGTCTTTGTTTTTGCTACTAACGCTATTTGAATTAGAACATTAAACTTTAGATTACCATATACTTTTTTATATTAGCTACTCTCAGTATATTAACTAAGTTTTATATTTTAATGTTTAAAAGTAAAGTCAACGTAGTTAAACTTTTCACCTGCATATAATACTTTGTTTGCTGTCTGTAATAAGAACAAAATTTACTGCAGTTGAAACTAGTATTAAAAACATGACTCCTAAATGAAATCCTTATGTAACTTTTGTATAGTTTTTACACTATTACTTTTGTTTTTGCTATTAACACAACAGCTGATCTATATATTGTGTAATAACCTATAGGAACGAAATTCACGGGTATAATTTTCAACACTAAATTGCAGTATATGTTAAGTGTAATAGAAAAAAAAATGGAAGGCAGATATTTCGAATTTAACCTTCCAATTTCATTGTTTTAGTTGGGTTGGTATTTTTGTTTGTGCAGTCTTCTATTTAAGCTAGATAGATATATTTCACTGCACTTATTT
>NW_013753941.1:0-1408 GCF_000517525.1 Limulus polyphemus | reverse complement strand
TTATCAAATGCTTGCTTTTGATGACGTTTCAGAGGAGTTCAATGTTGTCTAGTACTTGCTTGCAAGTACTAGACAACATTGAACTACTCTGAAACGTCATCAAAAACAAGCATTCGATAACACTGAAACCATTCTTTCACTTTAACCATTCTTTAGCAATTACTAGACAACATTGAACTCCTCTGAAACGTCATCAAAAGCAAGCATTTGATAACACTGAAACCATTCTTTAGCAAGTACTAGACAACATTGAACTCCTCTGAAACGTCATCAAAAGCAAGCATTTGATAACACTGAAACCATTCTTTTTTATCAAATGCTTGCTTCACACCATTCACTTAGTTCTCTGCGTGTTCCATTTTTACAGATATGTGCAGTAAGTTATCTGTTATTCTTATTAGCCGGTATTCATTTTAAATTTCTTCGTGACTGATCATAGCCCTATTCACAACCCCGATTCTAAATATTAAATGTGGAACGAACACCAGGGGCTGGTAGAAAGGAGAGAATTAAATTGTTAGAAAGGAAATAAATTTCTTGACCCCCTAGGTAAAAAAAAAATGCCAGCTTTAACTATTTTTGTTTACTTTATAATATAAAACTTATTTTTTATACGTCAACTCGTATAACTATGAATAAGTGAATAAACGTCTATGTGCATCTCGAATACTGCGACTCATTAATTTAGATTAAAAGATTACTTTTTTTGTCAATTTCTTTATCTTATCTTCATTTAAAGTGTGTTATGATCTACTTTATGTACTCTTCTTGCTATATGGAATGACTTCCCTTAGCACTGTTACTGTGTTTAAACTCTCTGAAGCACTGTTATAATTAGCTTTGTAATGCACATCTTAGTTTCTAAAAATATATCAGATTATCATAAGATCACCATACTATTAACCACTTGTAACAGCAGAGAGTAAGTACCATATCTGACACGTTTGTTTTTTATTTTATTTTAAAAGAAAGGGGATGCAACTTCTTGGGGATTATTCATGAGAAAACCACATCACGACCAATTTAAAAGTTTTCTCTTTTTGCATATAAAGTATTTCTCATTTCTCCCAGCTATATCTGATAGTATATATGTGGCCCGGCATGACCAGGTGGTTAAGGTGCTCGACTCGCAATCTGAGGGTCGCGGGTTCAAATCCCTGTCACACCAAATATGCTCGCCCTTTCAGCCGTGGGGGCGTTATAATGTCATGGTAAAAGAGTAGCCCAAAAGTTGGCGGTGGGTGGTGATGACTAGTTGCCTTCCCTCTAGTCTTACACTGCTAAATTAGGGACGGCTAGCGCAGAAAGCCCTCGTGTAGCTTTCCGCGAAATTCAAAAACAAACAAACAATATATATATAGAACTCACATCATTGAAATGTTAACTATATTTAAATGACCCACCAGTT
>NW_013753940.1:0-3247 GCF_000517525.1 Limulus polyphemus | reverse complement strand
CTGTTGAAATGCAGCACTGGTTCAAATTAGATGTTTGTGAAGTCAAATACTAAGTCTATAGTTTCATATGAATTAGAAACTCAACTTACAGATATTGACAAGCTAGAATATAAAATAAGAACGTCTTATCTTTTCTATTTGCTAAGCTATTGCTCACAGAATAAATCAAAGACAGTGGCACCCCACCCACCTCTTTCCATTTTTGGAAATGGTCCCTTATAAACACTTACTTCTATACATGACATGAATAACCCAGAATGTCCCCTAGTAGTTTTCTCAGCCTTTCTAACATTCTTTCCACCATTTCTTTCTTTTGAACCAAGATTTCAATGAGGTAGGTTGTGTTTTTAGTCTGCTCAAAATTTCATATTTTTTTTTTAGACCCAAATACAGCTTAGTTACTAAGCTTGATAAATTATAGTAGAATTCTATGGTATTGATGTAGTAATTTATGATTTTTTAGTTATTCAAGTGTACATATAAAACCTAAAAAAATATTTTGTTTCATATCCTCCACATGCAAAGGTCAGTTTTATGTTATTTGATACGGTAACACTTGAGCCACATCATTGTAACTTCTGTATTGTTAGTGAAGCACGGCTGATCAGTTTTATGTTATTTGATACGGTAACACTTGAGCCGCATAGTTGTAATTTCTGTATTGTTAGTGAAGCATGGCTGATCAGTTTTATGTTATTTGATACAGTAACACTTGAGCCGCATCGTTGTAACTTCTGTATTGTTAGTGAAGCATGGCTGATCAGTTTTATGTTATTTGATACGGTAACACTTGAGCCGCGAGGAGAATAGTTTATCATTACATTTAACTAACTGTAATCCAGGAGAATAGTTTATCATTACATTTAACTAACTGTAATTGAGGAGAATAGTTTATCATTACATTTAATTAACTGTAATTGAGGAGAATAGTTTATCATTACATTTAATTAACCTAAAAGCTTTCTCATCTCTACAACTCGTGTTAACTCTTTCAGCCCCGGGCTTGGTCCCTGGGACCGACCTCATAACCACTTTGTGCTTGTTATAGTTTGATGCTATAACTTTTAAATTAGTAAGCAAATGTTAATGAAATTTGGCAGATTATCAGTAAACATTACAATGCTTTCATACACAAAATATCTAATTTTTTTTATTAAGTCTTAAGGTTTAACGCAATGTTTCTTTCATGCCTTTTTTTTTTTTTTCACATCTTGCCTATCTATCATGCAAAGTAATTTTCATTTTAACATTAAAAATACTTTTATGCATCAGAAAATTTTGGAATTTCACATGCGAAATCTTTATAATGTATGGATAGTTATCAAACGTTTCTTAAGAAAAAACTATATTTTATCTGTTATTTTCAGTAATTAATCTTTGTACGGGTTTAGTAAATTTGACCGATCTCACAACCACCAAAAAAATTAGGAAATAAGCATAAATTATGCCTCTTTCATTCTATAATGAACATAGATTATAAAACAAAAACATAAATATTTAGATGAAATAACTTAAATCTCATAACATTATACATTTATATATATTTATTATATTGACCTTTCAGCCATGCTTCACTAACAATACAGCGGCTCAAGTGTTACCGTATCAAATAACATAAAACTGATCAGCCATGCTTCACTAACAATACAGAAGTTACAACTATACGGCTCAAGTGTTACCGTATCAAATAACATAAAACTGATCAGTCATGCTTCACTAACAATACAGAAGTTACAACTATGCTGCTCAAGTGTTACCGTATCAAATAACATAAAACTGATCAGTCATGCTTCACTAACAATACAGAAGTTACAACTATGCTGCTCAAGTGTTACCGTATCAAATAACATAAAACTGATCAGTCATGCTTCACTAACAATACAGAAGTTACAACGATGATTACATTTAAGTAACTGTAATTGAGGAGAATAGTTTATCATCACATTTAATTAACTATAATTGAGGAGAATAGTTTATCATTACATTTAATTAACTGTAATCGAGGAGAATAGTTTATCATTACATTTAATTAAATGTAATCAAGGAGAATAGTTTATCATTACATTTAAGTAATTGTAATCCAGGAGAATAGTTTATCATTACATTTAATTAACTGTAATCCAGGAGAATAGTTTATCATTACATTTAATTAACTGTAATAGGAGAATAGTTTATATTTAATTAACTGTAATCGAATAGTTTATCATTACGTCCTCGATTACAGTTAATTAAATGTAATGATAAACTATTCTCCTTGATTACAGTTAATTAAATGTAATGATAAACTATTCTCCTTGATTACAGTTAATTAAATGTAATAATAAACTACTATCCTCCATTACAGTTAATGAAATGTAATGATAAACTATTCTCCTCCATTACAGTTAATGAAATGTAATGATTAACTCTTTTCCTCGATTAGAGTTATTTCATATTACATTTCTCTTTGCCAGTCTATGTAAGAGTTCATAAAATGGCACGTTGAACTAACCTTTAAAAATCTATCCTCGGTATGCAACCAGGAAAACATTTCATTCAACACCAGAGCTCATCAACTGTGTTTGATCTATTGCCTAAAGCATTGTATATATGAAATTTTATTTGCACCAAATCCACCAGCTTAATGTTATATGTGAAACTGAAAACCTTGAGGGTCATTACAATAATATGATTGTTTGAAGAGTGTAATAGAATAATATCAAATAATGTGCAGCCCGATGTGCTATTTCAAGACCCCAGCGAAGTAAGGTCCCCCTTTTCAAAAGCACCCAAGTTATAATTTTGTTTTTTCCTTAAATTGGTTTTTTGAACCTATGTGTTTTCCTAACATCATGAAATACTCTTAAATAAGTGTACACGCTTTTTTGTTATTATTATTTTAAGCCAAAAACACAGAGCAATAAGCTTTAAGATAACTTACAACAATAGAGGTTAACAGTACACAAGTTTATTGTTGGAGCTTAACAAAGAATGACTGGAAATATTAAGTACATTCTCCTACTTGAAATGTTAACAGGATTTCTTAGATGTAACCTTATAAAAATAATGTTATCCTTCTTTGTTCCCCAAAATCCAGAAGGAATATGACAACAAGGAGATAATACTATCTTAATGTGGCAAAGTAATGCCCAAGAAAGCAATGATATATTAATACTTATTGTCCAGAGTGTTTACACTGAATCAGTCAGTTATGTATAAAAAAATCAAATGTCTTTGACATACAACAGCACCTCCTACACTGTTATGA
>NW_013753939.1:0-1098 GCF_000517525.1 Limulus polyphemus | reverse complement strand
AGTAGTTGTGCCAAGTAAAGCTAAAGATGAGTATGGTGGTTACAAATTCAGTAACTAGAGTTACACCTAGGTGTTCGTGGAGTTGTTGTACCAAATAACGCTAACGATGAGTATGGTGGTTATAAATTCGGAAACTAAAGTTACACCTATGTGTTCATGGAGTAGTTGTACCAAGTATGGCTAAAGATGAATAGGGTGTTTATAAATTCGGTAACTAGAGTTACACCTAGGTATTCGTAGAGTAGTTGTACCAAGAAAGGCTAAAGATGAATATGGTGGTTATAAAATTGGTAACTAGAGTTACACCTAGGTATTCGTGGAGTTGTTGTACCAAATAACGCTACAGATGAGTATGTGGGTTATTAATTCGGTATCTAGAGTTACACCTAGTTGTTCGTGGAGTTGTTGTACCAAATAAGGCTAAAGATGAGTATGGTGGTTATAAATTCGGTAACTAGAATATTACCTAGGTGTTCGTGTAGTTGGTGTGCCAAATAACGCTAAAGATAAGTATTGTGATTATAAATTCGGTAACTATAGTTATACCTAGGTGTTTATGGAGTAGTTGTACCAAGTAAGGCTAACGATGAGTATGGTGGTTACAAATTTGGTAACTAGAGTTCCACCTAGGTATTCGTGGAGTTGTTGCACTAAATAACTCTAAAGATGAGTATGTGGTTACACATTCAGTAATTAGAGTTAAACCTAGGTGTTGATGGAGTAGTTATACCAAGTAAGGCTAAAGATGAGTATGGTGGTTATGAATTCGGTAACTAGAGTTACACCTAGGTGTTCATGGAGTAGTTGTACCAAGTAAGGATAAAGATGAATATCGTGGTTATGAATTCGGTACCTACAGTTACTCCTAAGTGTTCATGGAGTAGTTGTACCAAGTAAGGCTAAAGATGAGTATGGTGATTATAAATTCTATAACTAGAGTTACACCTATGTGTTCTTGGAGTTATTGAACCAAATAACGCTAAAGATGAGTATGGTGGTTACAAATTCGGTAACTAAAGTTACACATAGGTCTTCGTGGAGTAGTTATACCAAAAAACGCTAAAGATGAGTATGGGGGTTACACATTCCTTAACTAGA
>NW_013753938.1:0-1097 GCF_000517525.1 Limulus polyphemus | reverse complement strand
AATAAACTGGTTTAATCAAGAAAGGACTTGTATCGCTGAAGTTACCTTGGGAAGAATTTACTACCAGAAATTAACAAACAAGCAGATACATAACAAATTGGTGTCAGAGAGTGGGACAGAAAGGAAAAAAAAAAAAGAAGAGATGGAAACGAGAAGCGGCAAATCAAACCATAGCTTAGCAGATTTGATGGCAGCAATACAGGAACAGCAAAATAAACAAGAAGAGAGACAACAGCAGTGACAAGAAAACCTGCAACAGTGGCAGCTCAAACAACAAAATAAATAAGAGAGATTACAGCAGTTGTTAGGGGAAAAAGAAAAGAAACAAGAAGAACGAGAAAAGAAACAAGAAGAGACTACAGCAGTGGTTGGAGGAGAAAGAAAAGAAATAAGAAGAACGAGAAAAGATACAAGAAGAGAGATTACAGCAGTTGTTGGTGGAAAAAGAAAAGAAATAAGAAGAGAGGCTACAGCAGTTGTTGGAGGAAAAAGAAAGGAAACAAGAAGAACGAGAAAATAAACAAGAAGAGATACTACAGCAGTGGTTGGAGGAGAAAGAAAAGAAACAAGAAGAGAGGTGACAGCAGTTGTTGGAGGAAAAAGAAAGAAACAAGAAGAGAGGCTACAGCAGTGGTTGGAGGAGCAAGAAAAGAAACAAGAAGAGAGACAATAGCAGTGGCAACTGGAACAAGAAAGGAAACAGGAAGAAAGTCTCCAACAACTACAGGAAAGACAGCAACAGTGGCAAGAAGAACAAGGAGAGAGAGTACAACATTAGAATGAAGTACAAATGGAAAAGATTAATAAATTTCAAAGTGAATTAGATACATTAAAGGATGATTTGCTGTCTTTTACACAAAGAGGCTATATTAGCTATGGACCTAATCAGCCCCAGACAACAGGAAGCCACTTCCAGACTCCGCAGCTAAACACTAATGCAGACACCTTCAGTCCTGCCAGAAGTCACATTCCAGACATGAGTGTCAGCAATAGGGGTGATCTTGTACGAAGGAAGCCACAGGAATTCGATGGGAAAGCACCATGGGAAGCATATAGAGCACAATTTGAGCTACTGGGAGAAATGAATGGATGGACAT
>NW_013753937.1:0-1557 GCF_000517525.1 Limulus polyphemus | reverse complement strand
AGACCATCCATGACCTTTTCTATCTCTTGTTGCTTCACTGGAGCTTTTCTCCTCGGAGGGATCTTTATTGGACGGTGATTGCCTGTGTTTATTCTGTGCTCTACAAGGTTTGTGCAGCTGAGGTCATGAACTCCTTTCGAAAAGATGTCTGTATAATTTGCCAAAAGTTCTTTTACCTGAAGAGCCTGTGATGATGGCCAATGCTTGTGGAAGCAGTGGAAGACCCATCCAGCCCAGCGGATTTGACGATTGGAAGGTCACTTGTGGCAGGTCATCAAGTAGTACCTATAACATTGGCCAATTTCTCTAAATGTGAGCAGACACTTAAGGAAGGGGCATTGTTGGGTGTGTGCCAGGAGGTAGAGCCAGTCAATGTTAAAGCAATAAATACAACTGTAAAGAAAGGACATACACTTCCAGAATATTTGACTGACCTCTATAAGAAGAGCACAGTCCATTTGGCTTCCATGGGATGTTCCCTTATCCTACCCCAAATTATCTTCTCTGACATAGGGGGTATTGTAGTTGATTTAAGTGCTGGGACATGCAGATCAACGGATGTAGCAACACTTACTGGAGTCTTTGTTGTTTCCAATCATCATTTTATCGAAGTTAACTACACACTTCCTTGGTAGTAGATAGTCCAACCCTAATATGCATTGGTCTTCAATGTCAGCCAAGTATACTTTCTGTCTGTTTTTCATGCTCATGAACTTGATAGTTACCCAAACTGGTCCCCACATCCAGCTTTGTTATCCAGCACCTTGATGCTCACAAGGGTTTGCTGAGATGCAGAATCTATGACAAAGTTGCACCTTCGGCCATCCAGCTTCCCTGTCACGTAGATACTATGTGTGCTTGCCATTTTACACGTAGCTGTTGGGACTTTCACGATGGAGGTTGGTGGGCATTCCTTAGCACCAACCACTACTGGTTTCCCGAAGCTGACTTATTAGTGGTATTTTTCTTACACTGGCCCCTCAAATGTCGTGCTTTCCACAGTTCCAACAGCCTTTACTGCTGTATCGTCTCCCCAGTGTTGAAGTTGCCAGCATTGAGGTCTCTTGTGCCCAGGTTTGTTACAGTGCCAGCAGAGTCCCTCAAACTTCTCTGAAAGTTGACCTTTTCTGGCCTTGAATCCAGATGACTGTACCAACCTTGGTACCTCTGTGCTGGACTTAACGTAGGATTCAGATTCGAGAGCTCTGGCCGTTGCATCCTGCATGGTAGAGGGGCGTGCTTGCTTCACTTATATCTTAAGTTGTGGACTGTCCAAGGCATCTACGAACTGATCCCTCAGCAACAACTTGAGGAGATTGGGTGGTGCAGTTGGGTAGGCCTTGTGTGCCATGCTTTCCAAGTTCTGTGCCAGCTCTTGCAGGCTCTCCCCTTTAACACGGACTCTCGTCCTGAACCTAGCCCTGTAGACTTCAGACTGATTTTGAGGTCCATACCTGAGTTCTCGAGCAGCTACCAGTGCTCTATAGTTGTGTCTGTCGGCTGCTGTTAACTGTCCAAGTGTTTCCAGTGGTTGTCCCCTTCAAGGTCGTTAGCCAG
>NW_013753936.1:0-3891 GCF_000517525.1 Limulus polyphemus | reverse complement strand
CCAATACTCCTTTACCAACGAATAGTGGGATTGACCGTCACTTTATAACGCCCCCCCCGGCTGAAAGGGCGAGCATGTTTGGTGTGATGGGGATTCGAACCCGCGACCCTCAGATTGCGAGTCGAACGCCCTAACCACCTGGCCATGTCGGGCATTAGACAACTGTTTTCACCAGCGGTGAGTCCAACTGATTCAGTGTGTTGGTGAATTATCAACAGGAGATTATTAATAAAACTTATTTTGTAAAATAACATTGATGAAATACTGTTCTTAGAGTTTATAAATAGCACCACTTTATGACTAACTGTTCATTACGATGTTTTTGTTCGTGTTATTTACTAATCGTCTTTTAATATTCTGTAACTTTCCTCCTCATATTCTTTTACTTCTGCTTCGAGCACATTTTGATTCTGGATGTTTGTTTTATTTTTACCAAAATAATTCATCTCCCGACACCAGTGTCCTAATAGTGTCTATACGAAGAATGTAGATCCCAGTCCACTTAATGACAATGAAAGCATTCTGTTTATTTGACTATAACTTTGCAAGTTCTACCAGTAAGCCTAATTCCACAGCAGACGCTAATTTCACAATTTGACTTTCTTACGAACTCCTCTCATATCTTCGGCACACTTTGTTATTTCGCTATGTCTTCTTCAAAGTACAACTTTAATATTTACAAAACTGACTAACTGGCTGACTTTAACTGACAAGCTGGCTAACACACTCACTATTTCACTAATCAAATAGCATCTATAATAGACTCATTCGCTAACGTTTACCTAAATCGTTTACTAAACTTTCAAGTAGGTTCGAGCCATACACTCATCACGTGACGTGAAGTCTCCCTCTGGGAAAACAATAATACAAACGTCTAAACTTAAAAAACATAGCCCATAACAATAAAAAAGCATTAAATATGTCATTAGTAAATTATAAGTGCCAATTAAAGTTGCTTAAATATAACAATAGTAACTTAGTATATTGTTGAAGCCAATTTTGTTCTTAATTTAGACGTTTCTAGAAATTAAATTTTTTGTTTGACCAAAAGGAAGTTCAACGTCATCTGAGTAATGAGAGCGTAGTTTAACTGCTACAACCCTTCCCTAAACTGCATTCTATAATGCTCAAATTGTTCTAAAACCTTGTAGGAGGGAGACAAAAACAATTGCAAAAGCATTCATAAAAAGACCAGGAAATTTACGAATGTACTTTTTAAAGTGTGTAATCCCAAAATTGCAACCCCAAAATACGTTTATCTGAATGTTTCTGTTCAAACGCCTTAACGGAAAATTATACAATATTGAGGAACTTTGGGTAAAATATTGTATAGGCTCTTGTTACTAAGTTAAGAATGTTAAAGGTGCTAAAAGCGATAACAGGTCAGTTTTTTTTTCTTTTAAAGTTTTTACTGACCTTATTTTCTTTCATAATTTCTGTTTTAAGAAACATGGATAATGTATTGATATAAATATAAGAAACATGAATAACGTATTGATATAAATATAACAAACATGGATAACGTATTGATATAAATATAACAAACATGAATAACGTATTGATATAAATATAAGAAAGATGGATAACGTATTGATATAAATATAAGAAACATGGATAACGTATTGATATAAATATGCTATTGTTGTTTTTGTAGGTAAGGACAAAGCTACACAATGAGCTTCTTGTGTTTTGCCAAACACAGGTATCGAAACCTGATTGTTAACGTCGCAATCCTGCGGCCTTACCGTCGAACCACTGGAAGGCAGCTGGCTAACAAACATTCTCTCAGTAATTCACTAATTAAGGTCACCGATTAATACAATACTCAATATTTCATTTAAGCTTTAACAGATACCTCTAAATGGAACTTTTCGCTAATGGCAGCTTTAATTTATCTATATACATGTAAATTAGCAGCAAATCACGCCTAAAGTACTGGGTGCTCAATACAAAGCTAAGTGTACCAGTTTCACTGATGCGCTTTATATATATATTTTCTTCAATAAGGTGTCAGTTAATGAGGATGGCACCTCGCATAACTGAGCGACTACTTATTCCGATAGACTATATCTTTGTGCAGCTTTATTAAGCAGACCATGTTCACCTTAAATGCAGCAAAATGTCCCATGCTTGCTCCCATATCTGGTTCACCACACTTATTGCATATGGCCAATCAGTGTACATCTCGTGCCTACAATGGATAGTCGCCGTTCAAACAAACCAGAGGGCGGGCCACAAGCACACGAGGAACTTTTTAATCGGCCTACCGTGAGAAAGCTAGGATCAGTAGAAGAACGACGTTGCACGAGGCCAGTCGTGTGTCTAAACAGAGAATTTCCGTTATTCGTGTGTTCGACCATCGCTCCTTCCCCCAGCAACCCACGGCCACTTGCTATTTGGATCGTTGCCACATGATGAAGAGGGACCTCAGTGATATGGATTCCGACTGTGACGATGTCTTTGCTAACGGTGACAATAAAGAGTAGGAGTTTTTCTTTTTTTTTTTCGTCCGTTATCTTTAACATTTCTTGCACGTGCAACAGACACGTGTCAAATACGGATATGAAGATGAGCTGTTTATATTTTAAAAAGAATACGTAAACCAGTATTTTAGTACATAAGTCATAAATACCACAAAGTGGTAATATATTGATCAATAATAGAATATGATTAGTAGTATTAATGTTGGTAAGTAGTAGCATCTTTAAATCTTGTCTGTGTCTGTGTAGGTGTCCAAATCAGGATAATGACGGACACCACGTGGTTAATCGCAAGAGAAGACGAGGGGTGAGTGAAGTTTCTATTTTCGTTTGTTAAAACTGTAACTAAGAAGAAAATGTCAAGACCAGTATACTACCTGTTAAAACTGTAACTGACAAGATCATCTCAAGACCAGTATACTACCTGTTAAAACTGTAACTAAGAAGAACATCTCAAGACCAGTATACTACCTGTTAAAACTGTAACTAACAAGATCATGTCAAGACCAGTATAAGTATATTATCTGTTAAAACTATAACTAACAGGATCATGCCAAGACCAGTATACTACCTGTTAAAACTGTAACTAACAAGATCATGTCAAGACCAGTATACTACCTGTTAAAACTATAACTAACAGGATCATGCCAAGACCAGTATACTACCTGTTAAAACTGTAACTAACAAGATCATTTAACAGGTAGTATACTGGTCTTGACATGATCTTGTCAGTTACAGTTTTAACAGGTAGTATACTGGTCTTGACATGATCTTGTTAGTTACAGTTTTAACAGATAGTATACTGGTCTTGACAATCTTGTTAGTTACAGTTTAACAGGTAGTATACTGGTCTTGAGATGATCTTGTTTGTTACAGTTTTAACAGGTAGTATACTGGTCTTGAGATGATCTTGTTTGTTACAGTTTTAACAGGTAGTATACTGGTCTTGAGATGTACTTGTTAGTTATAGTTTTAACAGGTAGTATACTGGTCTTGAGATGTTCTTGTTAGTTACAGTTTTAACAGGTAGTATACTGGTCTTGAGATGATCTTGTTAGTTACAGTTTAACAGGTAGTATACTGGTCTTGACATGATCTTGTTTAGTATATTATCTGTTAAAACTATAACTAACAGGATCATGCCAAGACCAGTATACTACCTGTTAAAACTGTAACTAACAAGATCATGTCAAGACCAGTATACTACCTGTTAAAACTATAACTAACAGGATCATGCCAAGACCAGTATACTACCTGTTAAAACCAGTATACTACCTGTTAAAACTGTAACTAACAAGATCATCTCCAGACCAGTATACTACCTGTTAAAACTGTAACTAACAAGATCATCTCAAGACCAGTATACTACCTGTTAAGACTGTAACAAACAAGTACATCTCAAGACCAGTAT
>NW_013753935.1:0-1463 GCF_000517525.1 Limulus polyphemus | reverse complement strand
CTAACTGCACCAACTTGTTTAATATTGAGGACGGGCTGGCGGTCAAATCTCACTAGTGGTTGCATTATAAAGCTGGCTATCAAATCTCACTAGTGTTTGCATTATAAAGCTGGAGGTCAAATCTCACTAGTGGTTGCATTATAAAGCTGTCGGTCAAATCTCACTAGTCAGTTAGGCTAGAGAATCCCAAGATTTGGCGTCAGGTACTGTTGGCTAAAAGTCTTCTCCGTAGTTTATCATTTTAATATTGAGGTCAGCTGGTGCAGTTAGCCCTTGTTTAATATTGAGGACGGCTGGTGCAGTTAGCCCTTTATAATGCAACCACTCACTAGTGTTTGCATTATAAAGCTGGAGGTCAAATCTCACTAGATTTGACCTCCAGCTTTATAATGAAACCACTAGTGAGATTTGACCTCCAGCTTTATAATGAAACCACTAGTGAGATTTGACCTCCAGCTTTATAATGAAACCACTAGTGAGATTTGACCTCCAGCTTTTTAATGCAACCACGGTCCTAAAGTGAAAAGTGATATTTTTTTCTTGAGGAGACATGGTTTTCGTGTTCTTATCTTGTCTCTCAAGATTATCTCGGAAACATTGCATTTAGAACGAATTCAACAGGATCTTGATTTCAAGTGTAAGTCAGAAACAGTACTTTATTAGCAAATTTATAAACACAATGATATTGAAGTTAATATCTAGTCTCTTAATTTTAACTCAGAAATTTGCATTAAAACATATTCAAAAACATATGTTGCTTTTAATATTATGATCTAATGAAATATTGCATTAAAAACAAATGCATCACAACTGTTATGCTGTCCAATTTGTTACCTAGTATCTCAAGTTTAACTTGGAAACATTGTATTAAAAACAAACTCAGCACACACTTGATTCTGTTAAAGTTATTACCTTGTATCGCAAACATTGCCTTATAAACAAATTCGAAAAATACTACTAATTAGTTTTCAAGTTATTATCTAGTCTCTGAAATTTAAATCGGTATAATTGCATTGAAAGCAAATTCAGCAAATTTCTTATGCTTTTCAAATTATTAAATAGACTCTCCAATTTAACTCCGAAACATTCCGTTAAAAAGAAGTTGAACAAAACACGATACTTATGAAGTATTTATTTAATTGTCCAATAGTAACTCGGAAACATTGCAATAAAATAATTCAGTAATAACTTGATTTTTTATAAGTTATTACCTTGTAGTTCAAGTTTGATTGGAAAAATATTGTATTAAAAACAAATTCAACTATAACTTGATTCTTTATGTTATTATCTCGTCTCTCAAGCTCAATTTGGAAACATTGAATTAAAACTAATTTAATAAAACACTGTAACGAAGTTATTATTATGTATTTATTTTTAGTATGAACGTTGTTTGGATGGAATTTGTATTTAGAAATATGCGTGACTTGTTTGTTTGTTTTGAATTTCGCGCAAAGCTACACGAG
>NW_013753934.1:0-2383 GCF_000517525.1 Limulus polyphemus | reverse complement strand
TGTGTGTGTGTGTGTGTGTGTGTGTAAATATCAGTTTTAAAAGCAGAAAAGCATCTAACTGAAACATTTATTGAATCGAACTATATGTTCGGTTGGAGTAAACTATAAGATATAATAAAATGAAATGTGCGAATATAAAAATAACATAGAAGTTGAAACCTTTTAGAACCTAACAAAAGTAACAAGATGTCTAAACAACAAGAAAGATTATTGAACCAATAAACAATGAACACAAAATAATAAAGTGGTGCCTAACGAAACTAAAACTTTAATAAGTATATAATAAATTATTGTAAACAATAGATATTTATTAACTTCGTGTAATCAGTAAAGTAGAAATGATGATTAGACGAGTTTAAAAGGTAAAATTTGTAAGGTTTGAATTGTTACTGTTCCGAATTACTTTCCACCGCTACTATAGATATGAAAAAAATATCTACTTACACAGTCCGGTATTATTTATTTCTTTTTAGTGTAAAAAAGATTCTGGCAAAAAGTATAAGTTATTTCAATAAATACGTTTTACTCATCACACAACGTATAACACACGTAACCCATGAAACACAGTTAGTTCACTAAGATGGAAACAACTTTTTGACAAAACATTTCTGGCCAAATTAATATCTTTATCGTAACAGTACTTCCTTAAATATAACATTTCTAGCACAATACAAACGAATTGTACTCGTAGACAATGAAATGTGTAAATCTACTTGTATATAGGCCGTACTTTATAAAACTTTAACTTATTTTAGGCCTATGTTCGATAAAGAGATAAATTAGCACTGTAACCTGTGTAAGTTTTTTTGTTTTTTACTTTAGTTTAGTCAGAACTAAACTTTACTGTACTTAATACTATCGATAAATAAACTAATAATGTTATTCTACGACCTAACGTCAAACCTTTTTTAAAAACTTTGATAAGTTTAATATTCTGTTGTACAAAATGGTTCATAAAGTATATTTACATTCCCCTTTTGTTGTTACTTCTTGTTTCATACAACAATTGTAACCACTCAATTTGTCGTTGAGTGAATAATGCGCATGCGCGTTTTTTTTGGGGTAAGCATTCTAACTACGCATGCTCATGCAGCAGGTTCTCGGTTAGAAATGAAGCAGGGATGTATTCTGTCTCTGTTCCTATTCATTCTGGTTATGGGCTGGTTTATGATATCTACAGATATACATCTCAAAACGAAAGAAAACATATATATTGTAGTTTTGTAGTTAAACTTGAAATAAATATTAGTACACAGTGCTTACTTAAGCACAAAGTTGCATATGGGCTATCTGTACTGTGACCACCATGGTTATAAAGTTCCGAAATTTACTGTTATAAACATTGAAACCTGCTGCTGTGACACCCGCACACTTTAACATATAGCTAATATGTATTATTGTCCTATATATGATAAAAAAGTAATCTCGTACTTGTTCAACACATATATAAAGAAACAGCTCCGTTTTTACCTTCCTATATCTATTCCTAATTCAACGTAGAACAAGCTAGCTCAAATAGGTTACGTTACCTTCTATATTATATGTAACATTTACAGAGAATGAATTTTATAATCACTTTTATACGTTACCACAATCGTATATTGTTTAATATGTTTTCAAGTCTCTGTTGTTTTAAAAAATAGTTACGTCATTTTTTGTGTAGAATGGTATTCGTCGAATTTTGTTTCATTTCAACTTGTTTTATTTCATGTCCTAATATCTAACATCTACATGATGTAACATTTACAGAGAAGGGCTTTTTTTAATCACGTGCCTGTGTAACCATATGTCACCAAGACAGGTAACACATACATTAATACATGAAGCCATGTATTTTGAAATACGAGTCTCACATTTGTATACCTGTACATCTAAACTTACTAAATAGTGAGCATGCGCACAATTAGAATAATTTTTATACAAGAATCTATACTATTATTCTGCTTGTTTGTACGTATGACCGTTACCCTCATCACCATTCAGACTGAAAAAAAACACTGGAACAGCCTACATAGAGAGTCTTTGTGGATCCCACAGATCACCAGTGTCATGGAAAGCTTGTATAATAGCTACAAGTGTAATATGAATTGTGACAACCAGCGTGCAGACAGCACTGGGACAGCCTACATAGAGAGTCTTTGTGGATCACATAGATCACCAGTGGCTTTGAAAAAACGGAAAGTCATGCATACATCAAATTTTCATACTACGATAGATTTTGGAGCAAAGTGCAGAGTGGAACAGCAGGTTATATGTGGTCTTCATACCCTCAAGAGGAAGCGAGTCTCAGAAAATTTACAGTCACATCATCATTCCCAATATCAGCAGCAATAAAAGGAATCATTTTTGTTCCTCACAATCAAAGTATTGTACCTCGTCAATT
>NW_013753933.1:0-1097 GCF_000517525.1 Limulus polyphemus | reverse complement strand
CTGAGCAGTTGTTGCATGTTATTTTGTAAATGGCATTGGTATTGTGTGATTCTAAATAATTTTTGTTTAGTAACAATTTTAATTTAGGACCAGGTTTTTGAAAGAATTTGACGTAGACAGGAATTTTGTGTTGAATGGCTAGTTTTTTCAAAGCGTGGATTATTCTTCAGCTGGTTTCAGGAACAAAAGGTAAACTGCAATGTAATGTTCTGTTGTTGGGTTTGTTAGTATCAATTTTTGTTCGTGAGTTGAGTTTTGTTGTGGTGAATTTTGGAGAGTTTTTCAACAATAGCTGGTGGAAATTTGTTGGTGTGAATGAAGGAATGCTTTATGTGGTTGATTTCTTCATCTATGTAGTCTGTTAAACAGAGTCTTGTGGCTGTGTTTATGAAGTTTTTCAGTGTATTGATTTTTGTGTGGTGTCATGAGCAGAATTCTAGGGCATGTAGAGGCCGGCATGCGTGTTCTTGCGGTGAATTTTGGTTTTAAACTATGTCCAATCTAATAATGTTGAGGTTAAGAAAAGATAACTGTTTATTGTTTTTGAGTTCTATGGTAAATTTGATGTTGGGGTGAATGGAGTTTGTGTGTTCAAAGAAAGTTAGTGAGTGTTCTGTAGAATTGAAACCAGTAAAAGTGTCATTGACATATCTGTACCAGTATAGTGGGAGATAAAGTGCAGAATGTATGGCATGTGTTTCGATCTGGGTCTTGAATATATTGTCAAGAATTGGTGAAACAGGATTGCCCATACTTAAACCATCTATTTGAAGGCAATGTTTGTTGTTGAAAATGATGTTGTGGGGACTTTAGTGAAGAGTGACATGACATCAAACTAGCCATTAAGGCTTTAGAATTTAGTTGGTCTAGTGTATATTTGAAATTGAAGGCATCTTTAAAATAGGAACCTGCAGATGTTACATATTGTGAAAACCCAGGCTATATATTTGCCAAGATTGTAGTTGAAAGAATCATATGTGGACAGTATAGGTCGTAGGGGCTGTCCTGTTTGTGTGGTTTAGGAATGACATAGAGTTTGGGTGTGCGTGAATCAGTTTTACGTGGATAAAAATAAAGATTGTCAATAATTAAATTAT
>NW_013753932.1:0-1099 GCF_000517525.1 Limulus polyphemus | reverse complement strand
ATATTATTTTGTTACTTACAGGCTACGCGTAATCATAGTTATGTTGGATATTATTTTGTTACTTACAGGCTACACGTAATCACAGTTATCTTGGATATTATTTTGTTGCTTACAGGCTACACGTAATCATAGTTATCTTGTTTATTATTTTGTTACTTACAGGCTACACGTAATCGTAGTTATCTCTGGCCCGGCATGCCCGGGTGGTTAGGGCGCTTGACTCGTAATCTGCTGGTCGCGGGTCCGAATCCTCGTCACACTAAACATGTGACTATTCGTTGGTAAAAGAGTAGCCCAAGAGTTGGCGGTGAGTGGTGATGATTAGCTGCCTTACACTGATAAATTAGGGACGGCAAGCGCAGATAGCCCTCGTGTAGCTTTGCGCGAAATTTGCAAGAAACCAAACAAACCATAGTTATCTTGGATATTATTTTGTTACTCAAAGGTCGTTAAATACATGATATAAGGCGAACTTTCAGTGTTTTGAGGTTGAGTATTATATGACATTAATACCTTAGTATCTCTTGAAGTGATTGGAAATCTGTAACTCGTAATCCTTTTCAACCACACTTAGAAAATTCCTATAATTTATAGATGATCAGACATTTAACTTCACTCACTCAGTCAAATTATTAATTTTCCTTAATTGTTTTTAAAATATACTGTCCATCATTAGTATCCCGCGGTAATATACACGATGACGTGGCACAATCGATTTGTCAACGAAAATAAATAAATAGACGATTAACGTTAGTTCAATCGTTATATTCAGCAGTTACATTTAAAATGTTTTCTCTTTATATAATCAAAGCTAAACAAATGCTGCCAAGTATACCAGTGTTTTTTATAAGCCTTATAACGAACAGTATACTTGTTACTGTTGTAAGATAAACAGAAGTTTCTGGAAAACCACCTTTCAAACATAAGTAGAATTCCAAAAGATGCAAAATGGATTATCACCACGTGAAATCTTCCTTTTCTTTTAATATCGAACTTTCAGACTTTCATTTAAGACTTACTTCGGGCTGAGTAAACACTGTAGCGTATGGAACGGGACTGTGTTTACAAACAACAACAATAAAAATGTTACGTTATGAAA
>NW_013753931.1:0-2019 GCF_000517525.1 Limulus polyphemus | reverse complement strand
CTCTATCTCTGCCTCGTCTGCAATTCTATTCCGATTATCTGTCTGGCTCACTTATATACAAGAATAGAGGGCGCCTAGCAAATACTGGATTATTCGTGATGTTCCATGATATTTCTAGAATATCATGACGTGTTACTAGCGTCACGTGACTTCCGCCATCGTAACAATACCTTGAACCATTCTCTCTCCTAACTACATAACAGTTTAAAAATCATTTTTAATAAAAACATGTACCTAACTATAAACACTCAGTTCATTGTACCATTCTCACTTCCAACTTCATCACAGTTTAAAAATCACTTTTTTAATAAAAACCTCTACCTAACTATAATTACCCAATACACTGGACCATTCTCACTTCAAACTACATCAGTATTTAAAAATCACTTTTTAAATAAAAACATCTACCTCACTATAATCACTCAGTACACTGGACCATTCTCACTTCTAACAACATCACAATTTAAGAATATTTTTTTAATAAAAACATCTACCTAACTATAATTACTAAATACACTGGACCATTCTCACTTCTCACTACATCATAATTTAAAAATCATTTTTTAATAAAATCTTCTATCTAACTATAACTACTCAGTACACTGGACCATTCTCAGTTCTAACTGCATCACAATTTAAAATCTCTTTTTAACAAAAACATCTAACTGTAATTACTTAGTACACTGTACCATTCTCAGTTCTAACTACATCACAATTTAAAATCATTTTGTAATAAAAACATCTACCTAATTATAATTACCCAATACACTGGACCACTCTTACTTCAAACTACATCAGTATTTAAAAATCACTTTTTAAATAAAAACTTCTACCTACTATAATCACTCAGTACACTGGACCATTCTCACTTCTAACTACATCACAATTTAAAAATTACTTTTTTAATAAAAACATCTACCAAACTATAATTACTCAGTACACTGGACCATTTTCAATTCTAACTACATCACAATTTATATATCACTTTTTTAATAAAAACTTCTACCTAACTATAATCACTCAGTATTGTTACGTCTCTGTTCTCGTTTGTTAATTTTCCGTAGAAATTCTTTTTGAGAAACTTCAGCCGATACAAGTCCTTTCTTAAATAAAACTAGATTATTCTTTCTCAATTCAACTTTGCAACACACTTAATTTCCACAGTCACTTTAATTTAAACACACGCTATAATTCACAACGATTTATGAACTTTACTTACGGTCACTACCGTTCACTTGACTCGATTAACTGTGTCTATATTTTCAATCTCTCTATCTGCTATTCCAATTCCAATTAAATGTCTCGCTTTATTTGCTGCACTTATGTAAAAAAAATAGAGAGCGTCTAGAACAAACTAGCCTCTTCGGGAACCTTTTAGATACTCATCACGTGTTACCAGGGTCACGTGACTTCCTCTGTCGTAACAGTATGCTGGACCATTCTCGCTTCTAATTACATCACAGTTTCAAAATCACTTTTTTAATAAAAACATCTACCTAACTATAATTACTCAGCACACTGTACCATTCTCCCTTCTAACTAGATCACAATTTAAAAATCACTTTTTTAATAAAAAAATCTACCTAACTATAATCACTTAGTACACTGGACCATTTTAACTTCTAACTACATCACAGTTTTAAAAATCACTTTTTGAATTCAAACATCTACCTAACTATAATTACTCAGTACACTCTACCATTCTCACTTCTAACTACATCACAATTTAAAATCATTTTTTTAATAAAAGCATTTACCTAACTATAATTACTCAGCACACTGGAACATTCTCACTTCTAACTACATCACAACTTAAAATCTTTTTATTTTAATTAAGCATCTCCCTAATTATAATTACTCAGTACACTTGAACCATTCTAACTCCTAACTACATCACAGTTTGAAAATCATGTTGCGTCAACGAGGTCACGTGACTAGTATCACGCCACTCGTTCTCACGAACCTTCGTGAATTGTCGGTAGATTACTAGATACTCAATACCCTGGACCATTCTCACTG
>NW_013753930.1:0-1099 GCF_000517525.1 Limulus polyphemus | reverse complement strand
AGTATCATGGGATTGACGCAGCACAACTTCCCGTAACTTTCTCGGTATAACCGTTTGCCAGGTCGTCACTTTCCCATCTGCAGTTTCCCATCTCCGAAGAAGAATACCATCTCCAAGCCTCAACTGGTCCCATTGTGCCCAATAGTGCTTTGTGACAGAGCTTAGACTAGACACCTTCTCCCAAGCAGGGCGCAAAACACTTGCTTTTAGGAAATCAATCATTGGCTTCAAATCTTGGTCTTTCTCCTGTTCTGCTTTGATATCTGTATTTAGTTCCACTTCACCATCATCAACTCTTTCAGTCGGCTTGACTTCAGCTTGAAGGCACCTAATTAGTTCAACCTCTCTTTTAACAGTTACCGGAACTTGGCCTTTGTTGTTCCCAAACGTCATTTTATTAAAATCAATTACAAACTTCCTCGGTAGTAAATAGTCCAATCCTAATATGCATTCATCTTCAATGTCAGCCAAGTATACTTCCTGTCTGTCCTTTATGCCCATGAGCTCAATAGTCACCCACACTGGTCCCCACAATCTTCTAGAATGTTCTGTCACACCATAAAGCTTCTGGTACTCCTTCGTGATCTAACACCTTGATACTCACAAGGGTTTGCTGAGACGTAGAGTCTATGACAAAGTTGCACCTTTGGCCATCCAGCTTTCCTGTCACATGGACACTGTGTGTGCTTGGCATTTTACACCTAGCTGTAGGGACTTTCATGATGGGGTATGGTGAGTGTCCCTCAACACCAACCACTACTGGTCTCCTTGAGGCCGATTTCTTGGTACAATTCTTCCTACACTGGCTCCTCAAATGTCCGTGCTTTCCACAGTTCCAACAATCTTTCTGGATACCAGCCTTTCCTGCTGTGGCATCTCCCCTGTGTAGAAGTTTCCAGCATTGAGCTTTCTTGTGCCCAGGTTTGTTACAGTTCCAGCAAAGTCCCTCAAACTTCTCTGAAAGATGACCTTTTCTGGCCTTGAATCCAGATGACTGTACCAACCTCGGTACCTCTGTGCTGGACTTAACGTAGGATTCAAATTCGAGAGCTCTGGCCATTGCATCCTGCATGGTAGAGGGGTGTGCTTGCTTCACTTG
>NW_013753929.1:0-1096 GCF_000517525.1 Limulus polyphemus | reverse complement strand
AAGACATATAGAGATGTGTCTGGGTATTTGTATAAGATTAGGAATGTCTGGGGGAATAACGATCAAAGACATATAGAGATGTGTCTGGGTATTTGCTAATTGTGAGATTGTTTGATTCTATTAATAAAGCTTCTATTTCTTTTGTTAATGTCAGGTTCATGTTTTAAAATGGTCACATTCTGTTCATAAAAAGTGTTGTTGTTTTTGTTCATATGTTCATGGACTTTGGAAGGGGGATTTTGGTGTTCTTTTAACCTGATGTTCAAGTTAAGTCCTGTTTCACCTATAGTACTTAATTGTAGAACAGTTTCTATGAAATTTTGAAAGACTACGAAAACGTGTAGTTATAAATATGATGGCATAGAACAGGTACATTAAGTTATTCTGATTTTAAAAAGAAACATTTCAACAATAAATTAAGCTTCAGAAAATTTAAACCAAATAGAGTATATCGTATAAATTGATATCAAATTACACTTGCTTACATTCTTAATTTACACTATATAGTTCGCTTCCCACAGTGCTGGAAACTTGACATCTATTGCTGTAGATTAATTGTAACACCAAACGCAGTGTTTTGTTTACTTACTTTCGTTTGTTGAATTGCGTCTTTATAGCTAGACAATGCTGTATAACGTAATTTAATTTAGAAATGATGACGCATTTTACATGAAAACCGGACATAAAATGAAATTTCAGTGGAATTATCATCATTCAGTTAATAATCTAATTTGTGAGAGTTTATTTTTTAAATATCGTAACGAGTTACTATATATTTATAGCGAACAGCAATAATTATGAAGCAAAGATCTACAGTGCTGTCAACTTTTTTAAGAGATATAACTGTCAACTGTACAGCACGTACTCGCCTGTGTATGTATTAATATTATATAACAAATCACACGTACGTTAGTTAGCGAATGTACGTTCAATTTGTTGTACATTATTATACCAATAGAGTGGACTTCTTTCGTTTCTAGAATTATAGCTGCTATAAGTCATTTTATTAACTGTGGGAAAACTTAGCAAAAATAAGTCTTTGTGCTAACTGCGTTAATGTATTTTAATAAACGCAACCTTCAAAGTCATAGATAAA
>NW_013753928.1:0-1092 GCF_000517525.1 Limulus polyphemus | reverse complement strand
TAAAGAGTATACAATGCTACCAAATTATAACCACCTTAGCCTGTAACCTGGCAATAAAAAGTATATAATTCTACCAAATCATAACCACATTAGCCTGTTACCTTGATACAAAGAGTATATAATTCTTCCAAGTTAGCACCACTTTAGCCTGTAACATGGCTATAAAAAGTATATAATTCTACCAAATTATAATCACATCAGCCTGTTACCTGGTTATAAAGAGTATATAATTCTTCCAAATTATAACCACTTTAGCCTGTAACCTGGTAATAAATAGTATATAATTCTACCAAATTATAACCACAATAGCCTGTTACCTGGTTATAAAGAGTATATAATTCTACCAAATTATAACCACTTTAGCTTGTAACCTGGTTATAAAGAGTATACAATGCTACCAAATTATAACCACCTTAGCCTGTAACCTGGCAATAAAAAGTATATAATTCTACCAAATTATAACCACTTTAGCTTGTAACCTGGTTATGAAGAATACACGATTCTACCAAATTATAACCACTTTAGCCTGTAACCTTGTTACAAAGAGTATATAATTCTACCAAGTTAACACCACATTAGCATGTAGCCTGGTTATAAAGAATATAAAATTCAACCAAGTTAACACCACTTTAGCCTGTAACCTTGTTATAAAGAGTAATAAGTCTGTAGAAGAAAATCTTCAAACAAGGATATTTCTTCTTAATGGTAGACAATAAAATGATGTCGTTTCATTTGTAGAAGAATATAAAATACCATCAAATATTTAATCAACAATACATAAAATAACTTAGAGCGACTGACCAAGATTATGTTAAAATATACCAATATTTGATCAAACTAAGCAGCATGATATTCATGCACAAACAGGTTCTGCTAGAATAAAAATATAAAGGCCCACAGTGTTTTCTATCATTATCCGGCTTGGAGATGATCTTCTAACATTTTTTGTTACTTTTCAGTCTCTTTTTTTTTTAATTACTTGTACTTTTCTAACTACTTCAGATTCGTTCGCCATTCTTGTTTATTTAATTATAACTTATTTTTCTTAAATTTGACAGTCATTCTAGATTCGCCTAACGCTGCCTATGAATT
>NW_013753927.1:0-1180 GCF_000517525.1 Limulus polyphemus | reverse complement strand
AATCTAGAACCCTCTGATAGCAAGACATCTATAACAGAGCAATATCAAAAAGCTTCACTGCAGTACACATACTCTTTTCAGAAAGCCAATAGAGTAGTAACAAAATGGACCAGAAAAGTCGCAGAAATGATAATATGAAGCTAGAATTTTGCATGTAAATACGCAAGTACGCAACGAACGTTCATAACAAAATTCGAGGAGATTCGTCCAAATGGAACGAAGTACTTGTACAAAACGCAAAACCTTTCATAACTCCCTTAAAACGAATAGTAGGAATGTGAAACTGTGCATGTAACGGCGCAACGATAAAATGTACCTACATACCAAATTTGGTGAAGAACCATCAATTCAGGACCCTCTTCTAAAAAGAAATCGAGAAGCAATCGGTAACAAAAAGCTTCACTGCTGTACACATACGCTTTCAGGGAAGCCAATAAAACAGTAACACAAAACGACCACAAAAATCGTAAAACTAAAACTAGAATTCTAGAATTTTGAAAGTAAACGCGCAAGGTTGCGGCGAACCTCCATGGAAAAAATTCAAGAAGATTCATCTAAATGGGACGAAGTACTGGTACAAAACGCAATACCTGCCATAACTCCCTTAAAACGCATTGCAGGAAGGTGAAACTTCGCATGATACTGTGGAACGAACTAGTGAATATTCATATAATATTTTGTTAAGATCCGTCAATCTAGAACCCTCTGATAGCAAGAAATTTATAACAGAGCAATATCAAAAAGCTTCACTGCAGTACAATACTCTTTGATAGAGCAAATAAAGTAGTAACAAAATGGACCACAAAAGTCACAAAAATGATAATATGAAGCTAGAATTTCGCATGTAAATACGCAAGTACGCAACAAACGTTCGTAACAAAAATTCGAGAAGATTCGTCCAAAAGGAACGAAGTACTGGTACAAAACGAAAAACCTTCCATAACTCCCTTAAAACGAATAGTAGGAAGGTGAAGCTCTGCATATAACTGCGTAACGATAAAGTGTACCTACATACCAAATTTGGTGAAGAACCATCATTTCAGGACCCTCTGGTAACAACAAATCGAGAAACAATCGTTAACATAAAGCTTCACTGCAGTACACATACGTTTTAATGGAAACCAATAAAAGAGTAACATAAAACGACCACAAAATTCGTAAAACTAAAACTAGAAATCTA
>NW_013753926.1:0-1693 GCF_000517525.1 Limulus polyphemus | reverse complement strand
ATTGTGTAACTTTGTGCTTAACTTCAAACAACGAACCTTTTTCTTGACACACACACTATAAATCTGGCATAGAAACTGTAGTTTAGAAAATAAAATAACATAAAATCAAGTTCAGGTTGATAGTTAATACTTTTCTTTTGGAAATCAATATACTTGAATATTACAAATTAAATTATTAAATTATATTTTGGTCCTTTTTTCAAAGGTTTTTGTTATTGTGAAGCTTCTTTTGAGCGTGTTTCTTTTTCTACTGCCTTTTTGATTCTATAAAGTTTTTAAACCATAATCAAGAAAGAGCTATTTAAATCCATGAAGAATTTACAGTGGAAAGGAAGAAGTTGCGTTGAGGTCGGAAAATATATAAAGTCCTTGCTGTGATGGTCCAGCATGGCCAGGTGGTTAGGGCGTTGGACTCGCAATTTGAGGGTCGCAGCCTCGAATCCCCGTCACACCAAAACATGCTCGCCCTTTCAGCCGTGGGGGCGTTATAATGTGACGGTCATTACCACTATTCGTTGGTAAAAGAGTAGCCCAAGAGTTGGCGGTGGGTGGTGATGACTAGCTGCCTTCTCTCTAGCCTTCACTGCTAAATTAGGGACGGCTAGCGCAGATAGCCCTCGTGTAGCTTTGCGCGAAATTCAAAACAAACAAACAATCCTTACCTTAGGAAAGACATTGGATTCTTGGAAAGAGAAGGGTTACTTGAAGGGGTTGTCATACGAGAAAAGGTTAAAATTTCTGAAACTGTTTCTCATGAAGAAAAGAAAAGTTAGGGAGGATCTGATTGAGGTGTTTGAATTTATAAAGGGAATTGATAGTGTTGATGCGTCATCTTTTTTCATACTTAACAGTGAGAATAGTAGGGCTAGGGGACACAAATATAAATTCTGGGAGGGTAGGAGTCATCTTCAGCTAAGACTGTTTTATATTTCTATCAGTGTAAATGATATTGTGGATTACTCAATTAGAAAAATGGCAACCTATACATTACAAGTCAAATTAACAAAGAACAATAAATATTGATTTTTAAATGTATAATAATTTAACAAAAAGAAGAAGATCAAATCTTCAAACAAACCATCGGGATTGTAAAAATTCTGTATATAAGCGTACTACAGCTATAAAAAATGTATGTCATACAAGCAATTGGCCTATACTGCTGGTACTAGAGACTTCTAGCCCTAACGTAAAAACCACCTTAATGCTAGAAATTAACGATCTTATGACACCAAATTGTTGCTTTTTAATTGGACACTCTCAATGTTTCGCTTCTTCGGGAAGTCCCCCGGTGGGACAGCGGTAAGTCTTCGGATTTACAACGCTAGAATCAGGGATTCGATTCCCTTCGGTGGACACAGCAGATAGCTCGATGTGGCTTTGCTATAATAAAACACACAAACACAAATTCTTCGGGAACGTTCTACTAACAGTAAAACGTGAATCGTAACTGAAGAAACTGTAATTGTAAAGCGAAACGTTGAGTATCTAATTAAAGAAAGAAACAATTTGGTGTTATAAGGTCGTTTATTTGTAGTGTTGAAAATATCTACTATACACCAATATGCAATACAGAAATTAAATAATTAGTAAAAATAATCTTACCCAGTGTTTCTTATAATTATATTTTAGCCTATTTTAGAACTGCATCAGTCATTTACGTTACCTGTTATAGATTAAACTCACACGACATTAC
>NW_013753925.1:0-1100 GCF_000517525.1 Limulus polyphemus | reverse complement strand
CCGGGTAACTCATCTAGTATCAAATAAAATATTTCAGCTTTAAGATTTTGAAAGGGAGTGATAAAGAAGACAAATCACCCAATGTTTATCACTCGAAAAGTCGTCCTATTGTAATGTTCGTAATATTAAACTGGAATTATAATTTGCAGGATTTGATAAATTTCTTTACTCGTCATTAACAACCTGAAATATTTTAGATATTTCAATAACAAGGAACTATACCGTCACAATTAATTATTAAATAGAGTAATGAATTAATTGTGAAGTTTTCTCCTCGTCACTAAAATATGTAGTTCTAGTGAGTAAAGAATCCACGAAACACTTAGATACCTTATCCCAAGCAGTAATGATAAGCCGTGCATTCGGCGAAAATAATTTAATGTGGATGAAGTATCAAATTGATTGCTGTTAATTCTGTGTTTCTTAAAAGCAGGACTACACAATGGACTATTTGTACTCTCTCCATTTTGAGGAATCGAACCCAGGGTTTCAAGATTCTAAGTCCGTAAACCTACTGTTGACTGACCAGGGTACATTGCGAATCTTATAATAGATTAGTTTTCTACGTTATTCATTATTTCATTCTCTGTTTCACCGAAATTATAATATAATAATAATCATTCTTCGCCGGCTTATAAAAGGTGTACACATCATAACAACATTTTTGTATCAAATGACTTATATAAACAGTGTTCTGGCCACTGCTACATTTGTTTTAACCCAACCGGTCTGAAGAGTTAAACATGGGCAATATAATGTGGTTGAAATACATTTATTATACACTCTTCTATTTCTTCAAAGTTTCTAAGGGACTAGATTAAGAATGTAGCATATAAAATGTAATAGGCCTAATACTAATGTCTTATGACAACTATATTTAGTTACAAATGAACTGTCCCCAGTTACAACGGTAGAAACCGGGTTTCGATACCCGTGGTTGGCAGAGCATAGATAGCCCATTGTGTAGCGTTGTGCTTAATTCCAAACAAAAAAACAAATGTATTTATAAAATACAATTTAGATATTTAAACGAAGAAAGAACAGCGCGTGGTGTCAATAGATATTGGTTGATGAGTAAGTATCGCTAAAAATATTAGTAT
>NW_013753924.1:0-1097 GCF_000517525.1 Limulus polyphemus | reverse complement strand
AGACACAACTATAGAGCACTGGTAGAGGCTCTGGAACTCAGGTACGGAACCCAAAACCAGTCAGAAGTCTACAGGGCCAGGTTCAGGACGAGAGTCAGTGCTAAAGGGGAAAGCCTGCAAGAGCTGGCACAGGAGTTGGAAAGCATGGCACACAAGGCCTACTCAACTGCACCACCCGATCTTCTCAAGTTGTTGCTGAGGGATCAATTCGTAGATGCCTTGGAGAGTCCACAACTTAAGATACAAGTGAAGCAAGCACACCCATCTATCATGCAGGATGCAATGGCCAGAGCTCTCGAATTTGAATCCTACGTTAAGTCCAGCACAGAGGTACCGAGGTTGGTACAGTCATCTGGATTCAAGGCCAGAAAAGGTCAGCTTTCAGAGAAGTTTGAGGAATTTTGCTGGCACTGTAACAAACCTGGGCACAAGAGAGCTCAATGCTGGAAACTTCAGCACAGGGGAGATGATACAGCAGGAAAGGCTGCTACCCAGAAAGGCTGTTGGAACTGTGGGGAGCAAGAACATCTGAGGAGTCAGTGTAAGAAACATACCACCAATAAGTCAGCTTCGGGAAACCAGTAGTGGTTGGTGCTAAGGGACGCCCACCAACCTCCATCGTGAAAGTCCCAACAGCTAAGCGTAAAATGGCAAGCACACATAGTATCTACGTGACAGGGAAGCTGGATGGCGAAAGATGCAACTTTGTCATAGATTCTGCATCTCAGCAAACCCTTGTGAGCATCAAGGTGCTGGATAACAAAGGAGTACCAGAAGCTGTACAGAAGCTCTGTGGTGTGACAGGACATTCTGCAAGGTTGTGGAGACCAGTGTGGGTAATTATTGAGCTCATGGGCGTGAATAACAGACAGAAAGTATACTTGGCTGACACTGAAGACCAATGCATATTAGGATTGGACTATCTACTACCGAGGAAGTGTGTAGTTAACTTTGATAAAATGACGATTAGAAACAACAAAGGCCAGACTCCAGTAAGTGTTGCTACATCCGTTGATCTGCATGTCACAGCACTCAAATCAATTATAATACCCCCTATGTCAGAGAAGATAATTTAGGGTAAGATAAAAGAACATCCC
>NW_013753923.1:0-2972 GCF_000517525.1 Limulus polyphemus | reverse complement strand
CATTTACTAGATAGGGTAGTCTGGTATATATCAGAGGGTGACAACGTGACGCGGGAATGTGTGTGTAGGTAATGAGTAATTGAACTGCGGTCAGAGAGAGAGACGTATTGTTGAAGTTAACGTTCGTTCGTTATAGTGTTTGTTTTAGCGCGAATATTGAAATTAAGTGTATCGTAAAATTATATTCGGAAAGAATAAACCAGTTTTATTAAGTAAAGACTTGTGTCGTTAAAGTTTCGTCGGAACGAAGTTACGGAAAAATCAATTAACAAACGGAGACCTAACAATATTTAAGAAACATATATCGCTATAGCTTGTCCCGTTAATGTTCATAAACTCATTAATCACAGTCATGCTCACAACATGTTTTTTACAGTATATCAGAACTACAATGATTCCACATAAGGTGATGCATTACAGTTGACATTATACTAAGGTTTATGTATCCTCCGGAACAATTAAAATTTTGTCATCCATTTCACTGCTGAATTATTAGTCTAAAGGCAAACTTGTGCCCATAAAAATAGTTGTTACGATTACTCGGTGTAAGGACAATACCTCATTGCATCTTATGAATAGAGCAATATTTTCTTTTCGCTTATCTCATGGACTTCATAAAGAAATAACTCGCATTTTCCTATTACCATTTGGGTGTGATATCATTACTATTGGATCACTACAATTTCTGTGTATGATCACTAGATCCTCAAATATCTAGTAAGTGTCGACAATCTTTCAGAGTAGTAAGTGACACTTTATAGTACACCTGTGTAGTAGAACTTGTGTGATTTCTGTAGCCACTAACGAATGAGACCAGATACATCAGAAACTGACATCACGAAACGTCAAACTTATGAGCAATATAACCTCATTGGATAATTCTGTATAGCTTTAATATATGTGCAGATCTGCTAATATCAAGTCTTTATATATTTGATAGGATCTTTAGCCTCTCTCAGGTATCTCCACACTACGTAGAAAATCATAGCTGTAACTCTGATATTGTGAATTATTGACAGTCTTAACAAAATATAATTAAATCATTCTTGCATCATATTTATAACTACTCTTTAGTAGCACACCGTGGATTTGATGACAGTAATCTTTGCATTTTTATACTTACTTTTATTGCTTATTTTGTCTCTCACGCTTTTTCAAAACTTTTCCTGGCCATTTTGGATTTTTCTGTCATATTCTTGTTTATGATTTTCAAACAGCTGTTTTATCCCAGTTTCTAATTTTTCACATCATTGTTGAAAGATCTACGAAAGCTTTTTCTTTGTCATTAATGGCGCAGATAGCCTAGTTGCTTTGCACCATAAAGCACCAAACAACCTGTGATTACTCTCAATTATCGCCTCTTTTAAATAATAAATGTCCATCTCAATCACGAAACCAAATATTGTGTATTAGACTTCTATTTTTAATCAGTTTCTTACTTGAACAAAGTTAACGCAAATAGTTCCTTGGTGCGTAATTTGGCCTAAAACAGGCAATACAGTCGAAATACTGAGATACGTACATAACCGCTAAACGGTTAGGCCTACTTTTTTATTTTTGTAATTTTCAATATTTTCGTCAATAGGTGAAGTCACGTGATTTGGAATTACTTCGTTCATGGGAGAAAATTAAGGAATAAATTTAAAGATTCTAGTCAATTTTACCATATCTTCGCGATTCTTGAATACTTTTGTTTGTAAATACAGGTTTTATCAGCAGGCTTCACATCTAAGTTAGTATTAGCTGTTTGATGAGCAGTAGACAATAATCTACGAGAAAGTAAATTCCTTTGTAAATAATTTGACGACCAGGTAGATTTCAGCGGATTTCTAGTCTGTGTGTTTAATGTTCAAGATCCATTTGTGGCATTCCTTTTCTTGTAAAACTACTGAAAATAATAATTTAGATTCTAATCATATGCCATGATATTCTGCAATAATTCTCTGTTTTTGGCTTCTCATATAAACTTTTATAAACTACTACTTTATTAGCTTTACTAGGCTGCAGTTTAATAGCACTGTACGTAGTTCGTACAGTACACTTAGTAATGGCCTGCATGTTTTCCTGTACAAGAGTATGTGATATATAGGATTCTGTGCGGAACTTTCTTTATATAAGGTTAATATGCTGAACGATTATCCTTCCCCCTCTGGTCAAAAGGTAACCTTACAGACTCACAACGCTAAAAACCCCAAGTTAGGTTCCCCACGGTAGACACAGGAGATATTCCCAATGGGTCTTTACGCTAAAACAATAATGAAGTAAGTGGTATTACTTGATTGAACATCGATACGATATCAGTATATTTCACTTTTCAAATTTTTTGTTTGTTTGTTTGAAGTTATACACAAAGCTACACAGTGGGCTATCTGTGCTCTGCCCACCACGGGTATCGAAACCCGGTTTCTAGCGTTGTAATTTCGCAGACATACCGCTGTGCCAGTGGGGGGCCCCTTTTCAAATATTAATAAACTCATACCAAAATTATAAAATACGGATGTAACTAGATTAGCTCCTGAAAGAAAACATTTTTAGTCTTATTTGATATTCGTTTTGTGTTTAGTTTTCATATAACACTTAATTTTAATACGTTTTTACTTTGAAATAGAACATTTCTACGTTCACTTCTTCCTCAATGCTACTGAACAATCACTTTTAAAAACAAATACTTATTCTCAGATTAAACATCCAATATTTTTAGTATTTTATAACTACAAAACTTTTTAGTATTTATTAAATTCAAATTATTTTCTACAGATTGTTCTATAGTTGCCGGTTTTCATGTCTTGGAAATTGAATATTTTCGTGATTTATTTAATATTTCGCCAAGCTAGTTACTCAAGGGCTATCAGCGCCAGCTGTCCCTAATTTAAAAGTGATCGATTAGAGAGAAAACAACTAGGCAGCACCGCTCATCGCTAACTCGTGACATATTCTAATGGATAAGTGGGATTGACCATCACATTATTATA
>NW_013753922.1:0-1097 GCF_000517525.1 Limulus polyphemus | reverse complement strand
AAAAGAGAAATAAGGTTATTAAACGTTAGAAACTTATAAAATAAACAATAGGGAAAAGAAAAATATGGTAACTAAACGTTAGAAACTTATAAAATAAACAGTAGGGAAAAGAGAAATAAGGTAATTAAACGTTGGAAACTTATAAAATAAACAATAGGGAAAAGAGAAATAAGGTAACTAAACGTTAGAAACTTATAAAATAAACAATAGGGAAAAGAAAAAGATGGTAACTAAACGTTAGAAACTTATAAAATAAACAATAGGGAAAAGAAAAAGATGGTAACTAAACGTTAGAAACTTATAAAATAAACAGTAGGGAAAAGAGAAATAAGGTAATTAAACGTTGGAAACTTATAAAATAAACAATAGGGAAAAGAGAAATAAGGTAATTAAACGTTGGAAACTTATAAAATAAACAATAGGGAAAAAAGAAATATGGTAACTAAACGTTGAAAACTTATAGAATAAAGAAGAGGGAAAAGACCACATTTACACATCACGTACTCTCTTTAAAAGACAAATAATATCTTTTAAGAAACATCCTTGAAACTTTTCGTTAACCCAAAGTGTTATCGATTACTAATCTTTTCATGGAGGAAAATCCCAAGTGTTAGCGGTTACTATTCAATCTCTCATGGAGGAAAACCCCAAGTGTTAGCGGTTACTATTCAATCTCTCATGGAGGAAAACCCCAAGTGTTAGTGGTTACTATAACTCTCATGGAGGAAAACACCAAGTGTTAGCGTTACTATTCCTCTCATGTAGGAAAACGCCAAGTGTTAGCGGTTACTATTCCTCTCATGGAGGAAAACACCAAGTGTTAGCGGTTACTATTCCTCTCATGTAGGAAAACACCAAGTGTTAGCGGTTACTATTCCTCTCATGTAGGAAAACACCAAGTGTTAGCGGTTACTATTCCTCTCATGTAGGAAAACCCCAAGTGTTAGTGGTTACTATTCCTCTCATGTAGGAAAACACCAAGTGTTAGCGGTTACTATTCCTCTCATGTAGGAAAAGGCCAAGTGTTAGCGGTTACTATTCGTCTCATGGAGGAAAACACCAAGTGTTAGCGGTTACTATTCGTCTCATGTAGGAAA
>NW_013753921.1:0-1100 GCF_000517525.1 Limulus polyphemus | reverse complement strand
GATTACAGACCACGTTGAGGGCAAAAACTGCAACACTGAATTAAAAATATTATTGAAAACCAGCTTGTAGCCATTTTCTCATTGATAAAAAACAAAACAACATTAAAGTTGAAACTAATTCAATAAAAAAGTTTTATTTATTTAATTTTATAATTAAAGATTAAAATAATGTCCAAGTTTTGATTTCGGGATGATTTTTGCATGCTCCCAACAAAATCATAACTGTTTACAAATTTTCTGAGCATAATATGGCATTTATAAGTCCCCTAGAAGTCAAAATAGTTTGAACAAAAGAGTGATAATAGGTTGTAACTTAAATACAAGTGTAATTTTTTCGATTTTTAGCCAATCACCATTTCTCAACCACAGTTATGTTGTCACAGAACTGGTTAAATCTCAGCTTTGAAAATTCATTGGCTACAGACCCAAACATGTCATGAAAGCTTTTTTCTTGTTTCTTTGAACTATTAAAGCCAATAATTCTTCCATTTCAGCAAAAATTGGCATAAATATCAAAATAAAGTAATAAAAGCTCGACTTTGTGGTATATAATAATTAATTAAGCAACAAGAATTACCAAAAAGAAATTCAAAATACACCATAAGCACAGTAGTACTTATAGTAGAAATGTGGTGATACACAATACATGCAATACAAACTATTTATTCAAATACACCTTTAACAACCAAATAATAAATCTTCAAAGTATTTGAGAGACAACCTTAGGTGATTAACAAACCACATACAAAATTACAAGTTATAGAACCACTTGAAAAACTCAGCACAGCAGGTACAAAAAACATTCATAAAAACCACAAGTTTGTCAATCTTACTGGCCAATTGACATTGTTGAATGTTTAACAAACAGACTTACCATACTTGTAAGTGCACCAAATAAAATAATAGCATAGGGAACACATCCTAGTGGTAGTATTTTTCTATACTAAACTTCACCAAATAATTAATTAACTAAATTATCAATCCTAACTATATGCACACAATCACATGTACAGCACAGATGCATACTCACAATTTGTACACACACCATAAATGAAGAGAGTGCACACAATACATACATACACACATTATTATTTGCATGT
>NW_013753920.1:0-1224 GCF_000517525.1 Limulus polyphemus | reverse complement strand
TATAGTGTTTGTTTAGCGTGATTGTTGAAGTTGAGTGTATCGGTAAAGTTATATTCGGAAAGAATAAACCAGTTTTATTAAGTAAAGAACTTGTGTCGCTAAAGTTTCGTTGGAACGAAGTTAATGGAAAAGTTAATTAACAAACGGAGACGTAACAGTATTTTGGTAAACCCCGTGGGTTTCTTGGTTGAGGACTGCTGTTTAATTACTCCATCTTCGTTAATGTAGTCATATCCAATATTTAGCATAATGAGCATATTTGAAGAGTGCATTACATATGATACAATGCTATGTATGAAAAACTTAATGCTTTATATTTTAAATCAATACTCGTGAAAGCTAATGACCCATTATTTCTATTATTGTTAAGATATTTCTTCCTAATGGAGCTTTTATCATCCCTGTTTGTGCTACTTGAGGGCTATCTATGGTAGCCACCCCTAATTTAGAAGTAACTGACTAGGGAAAAGGCAGCTATTTAACAACATCCACTGCCAATTCTTGGGCTACCCTTTTACCAACAAAACAGTAGAATTGACTATTACATTATAACTCCCCCACAGCTAAAAGGGAAAAGATGTTCAGTGATGGGGATTTAAACCCATGACTGTAGATTGTGAGTTGAACTCTCTAACCATTAGGCTATGTCAGTACAGTTCCAGAAAAAATCAAACTTTTAGTAAACTCATATTTAAGATATCCTGTAAGTGGCATAACTATAGTAACATATATCTTACTACCTGATAATAGTGTATAAGTTAATGTCCTACTCAGGACATATTTTGAGATTTTCATTTATTCAGTCTTTATTAAATTTAAATAAAATAGGTATCCTGTCAAACGATGCCTTAAATTAGATACTAAATATTCATCAATTTCCAAGACATTTAATATATATCTTCTGAATTACAGTGGAATGTTAATCCATAGGTTTCACTTTTATGTATTGCATAACCTGACATGAGACAAAATAATTCCCACAATAAAAATATAGGATGGATCTATCCCTATGAAAAAAAACACATCGCCAGACTGAGCAAACTTTTCTGTTTGTCATGATTGGATTGTTAAGTTTCTATAGTTTTTATCAGACTGTCATGATTGGATTGTTAAGAGTTTCTATAGTTTTTATCAGATTGTCATGATTGGATTGTTAAGAGTTTCTATAGTTTTTATCAGATTGTCATGATTGGATTGTTAAGAGTTTCTGTAGTTTTTATCAGA
>NW_013753919.1:0-1100 GCF_000517525.1 Limulus polyphemus | reverse complement strand
TAAATTTGTGTTGTTTTAAATCCCCTGTATAGCTATTGCGTGTTATACGGTGTAATTATTATATATACAGTAGTTTTAAATAGGGTACATAGCTTGGTATCCTGTAAATATCTCGTTATTGCTACAACACCCCTCACAAGAAGTTCACGAGGACATAGCTGCTGCATCAAAAGAATGACATAAGATTACTTTTGTTGATGGCCATTTTGTTTTGTGCAAAATAGAGGCCTAACAATTCAAGTTGATCTAGGTAACTAGGATTTTTGGATTCAGAAAGCCCAATTTATGAAAATGAGTTCTTCCCTATGTTTACCCCAAAATACCTCTTGATTTTTATCCAGGTCCTTAAAAAATGTCTATTCAGGACACCAAAAGTACTGTTCATTGTCTAATGAAACTTATTTCTGAACATAATTACATCTGTATTACTTGAGTTTAGAATGTGCAGGTGATATTAGTGCTGTGAAATGTGAGTAGGTAAAATACCGAATTTCCACGTTTGACCGTCTGCATGTTGACTACACAAATCTTTCAGAATTATATGAGTTTTCATCTATAAAATATTACAGTAAAAGGGTTTGGAAGACTTTTTCTTTCTTTTCTTTTTTAGTTATTATACTTGTTATCAAGGGCAATTTACGCTAGCCGTCTCTAATTTAGCAGTGTAAGACTAGAGGGAAGGCAGCTAGTCATCACCGCCATCTCTTGGGCTACTCTTTTACCAACAAATAGTGGAATTAACCGTCACATTATAACTCCCCCACGGCGGAAAGGGCGAGCATGTTTGGTGGTACGGGGATTCAAACCCGCAGATTGCGAGTCGAGCACCCTAGCCACATGGCCATGCCGGGCCCTCTACATTTTTAAACTGGTATAAATTTTATCAACTTTGCGGCTACATTTGATGTCAACAAATCTACGATTTGAACAGTTATAACGTTTAATTATGCATCTGAAATATAAAAGTTATTAATTGAGCTTACGTGTAATTAAAATAGTAAATGAATATATATATACATATGATGCCATACTACGAGACAGTAATATTTATAGGAATTATGATGCGTTAGTGTTACATTTTATATGTAGGATTTAACCAC
>NW_013753918.1:0-3085 GCF_000517525.1 Limulus polyphemus | reverse complement strand
GGGTGTTCCTTAGTCTCATTAACGTATGTAATGAGACTAAGGAACACCCTGACTACCATAAACCAGAGCGTATGCGGTAAACTGTTAAACAGTTTTATTGGATAACACTTCTAAGTTTGGGCGACATATTAAAATTATTATCAAATCATCAGAGTTTATAATCAGACACGAAGATAAAACAAGCTAGGATGTCTTACAAGAACAGAAGTGTTCAGAATAGTTTTACAAGTAAGTGTACAGAATTGTCTAAAAAGTACATAAGTGTTGAGTGCTGTTTTACAAGAACACAAGTGTTCAGAATTGTCTTACAAGAACAGAAGTGTTCAGAATTGTCTTACAAGAACATAAGTGCTCAGAACTATCTTACAAGAACAGAAGTGTTCAGAACTGTCTTACAAGTACACAAGTGTTCAGAAATGCCTTGCAATAACAGGAGTGTTCAGAATTGTCTTACAAGTACACAAGTGTTCAGAATTGTCTTATAAGGACAGTGTGTTCTGAATTATCAGGATAGTCTTTTTACAGTGTTCAGGATAGTCTTTTCAGAGTGTTTAGAATTGTCTTATAAGAACAGAAGTGTTCAGAATTGTCTTATAATGACAGAAGTGTTCAGAATTATCTTACAGAAGTGTTCAGGATAGTCTTACAAGTACACAAGTGTTCAGAATTGTCTTACAAGAACATAATTGTTCAGAATTATCTTACAGAAGTGTTCAGGATAGTCTTTTCAAAGTGTTTAGATTTGTCTTACAATAATAGAATTATTCATCAGGTTTATTAAAGACTGTGTTGATTAAAGACTGTTGCTTGAAGACTTTGCTGATTGAAAATTGTGTTACTTGATTATCATTTTATTAATAATTAACCCTAAATTGCAAGAAAGTCAAATAAAAGACGAGTATTTTCCTAATATTATAAGATATATTAGAAGTACAAATAAATGAATCCTAGAAACTTCATAGTGCAATGTGGTATTGAGAACACAACTGAAATTCCTGTTTCTAAATTAAAAAAATATTATAAGAGAAACGCTACTTACATTATTATTAAAAAAACACCTCTTAGCCAATCACATCTTCACTAGTATTTTCGATTACAACAGATTGTTTTGTTTCTGACCACTTACAGGAACACCATGACTACCATAAATCAGAACGTATGTAATAAGACTAAAGATTTTTTAAAAATCTTTTCACATTTAATTTCGCTCAACTTATTGATCAGCGAAACGTAAGGAATAATTTTGTTTCAATTATTATTCCTATATTTCCGGAAACGATAAAACTGAAAAACAACATTTCACCTGAACTCAAGCAATTATTGTACTTTAAATAATTAAAATCAATATACGATAATTTGTTGTTTTAACTGGTACAAGTAATACAGCAAACACTGAGTGAAATTCTGAGCAGTGAATGAAAATGTAGTGTATGATTAGCTTGTTTGTTTTACAAACAAATCAGAAAACGTATTTATTACTTTTCAGTGTATAATTACATTTAATGAAGTCATACTTGTATATCATTGAAAACAAGTTATAATTCGTCCTCTAAAATGAGTCAGTAATCAGTGAGTTTTACTTCAAACATAAATGAAATCAGCAATTTTCAAAAACTCAGCTGATTAGATTCCGGGCTACAAAAAATCCAATTTATATATTTTACTGAGAATCACAGCTGTCACCTTGATGTTAGTATAAAACATATGTGAAAATAAGTAGTGTTTTGAATATCACGTTTATGCACAACAGTGTTTAGGGCTTTTTACAATTCAGAACAAAATTAATCGGTTTTTTGTTCTTTCCCAACCAATACTTTTATTATGAAAACTGGAGAATGAAGGTCAAATAACTGAACTGAAGGTGATTATTAATAAGAACATAACAGTAGAGAGTGAAAACCGTATAAATAACTGAAGGGGTTATAACTACAAACATAACAGTAGAGAATGAAGACCATGTAACAAACTAAAGATGTTATAAATACAAACATAACAGTAGAGAATGAGGACCATGTAACAAACTGAAGATGTTATAAATACAAACATAACAGTAGAGAATGAAGACCATGTAACAAACTGAAGATGTTATAAATACAAACATAACAGTAGAGAATGAAGACCGTATAACAAACTGAAGATGTTATAAATACAAACATAACAGTAGAGAATGAAGACCATGTAACAAACTTCCAAGTACTGACTCAGGGAACTGAATATTTATGCAATCAGCAAATTTAAATTTATGTATTTTCTTTGCAGGTTTTGCTGACATTCAATCTTCTTCACACATAACAGTGTTAAGTTTGATCACTAGAGTTTTGAATAAAAACAAGTTCATTGTTTACATTATTTGTATTTCATCAAAATGTGACATTATTGTTAGGGAGTGAATAGTTTTGGAAGGTACTGAAGATCAATTTTACCCATATGGTTTACAGATGAAACTGATAATGTGTGACATAATTGGTAGTGAGTGAATAGTTTTGGAAGGCACTGTAGATCACTGTTACCCATATGGTTTACAGGTAAACCTGATAATGTGTGACATTATTGGTAGGGAGTGAATAGTTTTGGAAGGCACTGTAGATCAATGTTACCCATATGGTTTACAGATAAAACTGATAATGTGTGACATTATTGTTAGGGAGTGAATAGTTTTGGAAGGCACTGTAGATCAGTGTTACCCATATGGTTTACAGGTAAAACTGATAATGTGTGACATTATTGTTAGGGAGTGAATAGTTTTGGAAGGCACTGTAGATCACTGTTACCCATATGGTTTACAGATGAAACTGATAATGTGTGACATTATTGTTAGGGAGTGAATAGTTTTGGAAGGCACTGTAGATCACTGTCACCCATATGGTTTACAGGTAAAACTGATAATGTGTGACATTATTGGTAGGGAGTGAATAGTTTTGGAAGGCACTGTAGATCACTGTCACCCATATGGTTTACAGATAAAACTGATAATGTGTGACATAATTGGTAGGGAGTGAATAGTTTTGGAAGGCACTGTAGATCACTGTTACCCATATTGTTTACAGGTAAAACTGATAATGTGTGACATTATTGGTAGGGAGTG
>NW_013753917.1:0-1100 GCF_000517525.1 Limulus polyphemus | reverse complement strand
AATAAGCTGAATCCTTAATGGATTTTACCCGCTGTTGGCCAGACAGTCATAATCACACAGAGGGAAACTACCGCTTTAATAAAGATGTCAATAAGCTGAATCCTTAATAGATTTTACCCGCTGTTGGCCAGACAGTCATACTCACACAGAGGGAAACTACCGCTTTAATAAAGATGTCAATAAGCTGAATCCTTAATGGATTTTCGCACTCTAGTAGCTTGAGAATAATTCTAGTCCACGGAGGGAAAGCCATGGTATAAAAACTTAACACTATCAAAGCGAGCTAAATTCTTAAACGATTCTACTTAATATTTTGATTATCCACAGATTAACAGCCCTGTTCAATGGAGAAAAGAATTATCTTAAATCTAGATTAAAAAACGAGATTGATCCTTAATGCATTATACTACTCCCAAGATGACTTTATTGGCCAAAAATAAGAAAGATAAATTGAAACCAGATTTTACGGGAAAATGGGACATTATGCAATATTTTGATTTTATTGACTTTTTTTTTGCATGTAACTTCTGCTAAACTTATCTCGTGGTTGTTTTTAAATACATGGATCAAATTGATTCCTAAAATTAACATTTTTGATTGCGTGACATTCTTCATAGTGATGAGTTTCTTAAGTCGATTTGTTTGGTTGTCCTTCCTTAAGCGCAATCTTATGCTGCACAATGGGCTATCTGCACTGAGTACACTGCAAGGAGCGAACTCCGAATTTTAGCGTTCTAAATCCTCAAGCTTACCGCTGAGCCACTTTAGGGAGAAGGGGATTTGTGAGTGAGATCCTATACGTCACCTTAGATTTTTGGTTCCTTGTTTTCCAGAATCTCGAACACCTTTTTTCTCCAGCTAATGTGATAAATTAAAAGGAACTCAACAGAGCTTACAATGTGAAATACCGGCTACTTTTGTAATATTTTAAATTATAATAAATAATTAAAAACAACGTTTCCTATTTACACAATTTAAAAACTTTATACATTTTAAAGTGAAAGCCGTATGGACTTCAATAATGTTTTAAATTGTGTAAATAGGATACGTTGTTTTTAATTATTTATTATAAGAGCTTACAATATTTCACTCTTACTAAC
>NW_013753916.1:0-1100 GCF_000517525.1 Limulus polyphemus | reverse complement strand
GAAAAAAATAAAGATTAGTAGACAAAATTGACAGTTTTGTCGTGGTAATTCTGAGACTTTAGAATAAGCTAGAAGGTTGACGACCGAAAGGTAAATGAGGAAAGGCTTGGTCGTACTCGTTCTCGTCTCTGGACGTGGGAGGTTGGCAAGGTAAGGCAAACTTAGGTTAAATTATGCCTTCTTGTTAAACCTGGTCAGACGGGTTGGTTTTCCAGTGTCTTCGTCTTGTTGGCAGTTAGTCTGGGTTTTACTGTTCCTCTTTGCAATTCTTGTTTATGTTTCCTCGCTAGATGACTGAGAGCTGTTTGTAGATGTAAATATGTCAAGTTTGTTGATCTTCAAGGTCTGAGTTGTTTGAGTGATCTTCTTGGTTGGTATAAGTTATGTGGGCTTGGCTACTTCGACTGGCAGTCCTTTGAGAGTAGATGGTGATATTTTCAAAACGAGACCCAAAACTCAAGCACTTTCAAACAGCTGACTATTCTTCTTCAGGAGAATAAAGGGTTATGTCTAATGAGTGTGGTGGAATATATAGGCTCGGATGTCGATGTCACGTAAACCGAATGTTCAATATGAGTTGGCCTTGAAAGCTAGCCACTCATAACCTAGAGTTGTTTGTGTAAGGTTTAGTTTTGTGCCAAAGGTGTGTGCAAAGTCCATAAAAGACTTATGTGAGATAATAGTTATAAGAATTGTTAACTAATTTCTATAAAGATAAAATCAAAAATAAAATTAAATAAACAATAGAAATAAAATTAAATAACGGCAAAAGGCAGTGGGGAATAGAGAAAATAATAATGTAGCTCAATATATAGGAAATCAAACCAATACATAGAGAGAACATGCAAGGAATAATACTACTAATAATGTAAAGTAAGTTTAATCATTAATTTAGTTTGGAAAATCTTTTCAGAGACTTGTGTAGGTCAACAACCCCGAGAGAGAGAGATTGATACCATTTAGCGTAACAGTATTTAACAGCGCTATCCAATAAGCTTCTTTAATTTCTCTGTTTCTGTTAGATGTAAAATTTGTCTTTATACCCATAAGTTTAATGTCTTCAAGAGAATGTCCAGGCATGTTAAAGTATTTTGCGACCG
>NW_013753915.1:0-2332 GCF_000517525.1 Limulus polyphemus | reverse complement strand
TAGAACCGGGTTTCGATACCCGTGGTGGGCAGAGCACAGATAGCCTATTGTGTAGCTTTGTGCTTAACTTCAAATATACAAACCAACGTGTGAACGTTGCTTCGTCTCTTCTGGCACGTAATCGCGTGAACCATTTTTGAACAGAATTGTCACAGGTGATCAAAAATAGATTTTCTGTGCGAATATTAAACGCACAATGGCTCAGTCCTAGACAAAACTACTTTCGACCCCAAAATCTGGACTCCATCCACAGAAAGTGATGCTTTGCATTTGGTGGGACATCGAAGGAGTAATTCATTGCGAACTCCTCAATCCACAGCGAACTGTCAATGCAGAGATCTATAATCAGCAACTGGAACGTTTAAATCAAGCCCTCCACTTGTCAGTCGGAAAGATGTTTTTCTTCTCCACGACAATGCACGTCCACATGTGGCACGTTTGATGCAACACAAGATTACGGAGTTGGGGTGGGAAGTTTCCCCCACCCACCATATTCTCCAGATATGGCACCAACAGATTACTATCTTTTTCGTTCGCTGCAACACCATCTTAATGGGAAAACGTATGCAAATATGGTAGGACATCGACATGTTTTTTGCTTCAAAGCCAAGTGCTATCTGTAATCAGGGCATTAACAACCTGATTGTAAGATGGAAAAGAATCATCGATAAGAATGGAAACTTTTAATAAATTAATAAATGTTTTGTTTTTATATATAAGTTGTTCGGGTTTTTTTCATCTAAAAAAAGCGACATTAACTTATTGACGACCTAATAGATGGTTTAATTGCTGTTTATTACAGCTTTAAAGAAAGGTACCCTTGCAAAAATTAAACACCAACAAGAGGGAATCCTCAATAGCCGCGGAACTTAAAATCCTTTTGGGTAAGGTTAGAGTTAATTATTCTAAGAGACCTCTTCCGTCCTTTTTTTATTAGCTATATTTTTGTGCGCCAGTAGTACCAAGCATGGGGCGCGCGTATACCCGATTCGATTTTATTACTCATCAGGATCTATATCCGCCTACCCTCAAATTGAAATTCTTTTAGAGTAAATTAATCTATGAGACTTTGGGCGTGGTCAAGTACATTATTGTCTATATGCAAAGAAAAGTAAAAAACTATGGTTTTTATCATTAAATGAAGATATAGCCTAAAGATTCTTTGCGGGCTTTACAGCATAACCAGGTTTCATTCGTCCGGGCCCCTGGCCAGTTGCCTCCCCCTATCGGCGGGCTGCTTGATACATTAAGAACGACTGAAATAATGATTTGAGTAATAATTAATATGTATTTGTTGCTTTATAGATTTAAAAGATATTTGTTGTTACTTTATTAACGTTTGTACGCATATACCGTGAGGTGAAAACGGCTGCTGATTTTGTCTGGTTTATGAGCTCGTTGCTGGCTTAATTTAGGATCTTCTTTTTAATAAATTCTTGAAAATGTTGAAGAGAAAAGGGGCCTGGCGAGGATGTTTGCCCCTAGGCCCGTGCTGGCTCTCGACGTTCCTGTATATGCACACACACACATGCGCGTATATTGTTATGCACTATATTTTGATTACTTTATTCTTTTTGTTCATTACAGGAGGTTTACTTTTTTGCGTGAATAATTGCTGGTGAAAGCTTTCTATAATATGTCGAAAACTAGTACTGTTTAAAACGCCATAGTGAGTGACTTAGAGTTATTTAATCAATTCGTTGTGAGTTAATGAGTTAGACAAGGAAAGTCAGTGAGTCTGTTCTTCGGTGATCGAGTTAGTAATTGAATTAGTCAGCGTGTTTGTTATTGATCGATTAATGAGGAATTCTTGCAACTAAATGTAAGTAATTGACTCCAGCTTTATTTGTGAGATAGGCATACACTAACTACGGAATTTCTGTTGAAATATTGATTGTGAAGTTAGGCCTATCAATGAATGTAGTCTGTATAAAACATTGTTGAAGAAATAGATGAATTCGATATTTTTAGGTGGACTAGACTTTGTATTATTTTTACCGAATAATTCAAAAGAATCCGCCTAACGATAGAACATGTTACAAAAATAAATTTTGTGTAAATATTCATAAACAGATAATTTTTGTTATAGAGTTCCACATTTTTCTACTTGAGATTTGATTCATGTTATACAGGCGTCAAAATATAGCGAGAGCAAACTTAAATAAAAAAGCCCAATAAAGGAGGTAATTTTTTTGTGACAAGAGGGACGTAACAGGCTGATAGAGGGTGAGCTAAATAGTTTGTTTGTAGTTAAGTACAAAGCTACATAAAGGGCTATCTGTGCTACTGCCCACCACGAGTATCGAAACCCGGATTCTAGTGTTGTAAGTCC
>NW_013753914.1:0-1099 GCF_000517525.1 Limulus polyphemus | reverse complement strand
TATACAACATTGTTTACAGAATGGTTCTCATAAAATATTGCAATTCATAACTAACACAAAATTATAAACGATAACTCTATCGATATTTTTATTGTTTTTGTTTTGAATTTCGCGCAAAGCTACACTAGGGCTATCTGCGCTAGCCGTCCCTAATTTAGCAGTGTAAGACTAGAGGGTAGCCAGCTAGTCATCACCACCCGTCGCCAACTCTTGGGCTACTCTTTTACACACGAACAGTGGGATTAACCGTCACATTATAACGCCCTCACGGCTGAAAGGGCGAGCATGTTTGGTGGGACGGGGATTCGAACTCGCGATCCTCAGATTGCGAGTCGAGTTCCCTAACCACCTGGCCATGCCGGGTCCCAGATTTTTAAATAATTCTTTAAAGTTATGATTAAATGGCCTGATGATTATGTTTATTTGTTGTTGTTTTTGAAGCCCTTGAATAAATACAAGCTATTTATCTAGACGCACTGATATACCTGTAGATAAACTTATTGTATATAATCTCAAAGCTATCCTCATAACTTAAATATGAAGACTTAACGTTCAAGATTGTACAGTAATTGTTATCAATTACATACACACACGTGAGTGGTGAGTTTTTCCATACAGTAGAATATTCTGTCTTTACCCGCAGGTTTGTAATTACAGATTTATATCTTAGACAATATACTATTTTACGAGTCCCAACGATTTTAAATTATATACACAATCAATATATTATTGTGTTTAATGAAGCGACCAGTTCATATTATTTTGATTTTGATATTAAAGTTCGTTTTAGCATGATGTTTAGAATTCTTCGGAATGTCTAGGCTTGGTTGACGACTCGAATCTTTGAGATATATGGAGGAAACGTGGACAGATAAATAAAATATCTCACAAGATCAATACTGGGAACGCAGTCCTGATACGTTAGTTAGCCAGGCGAATCCCACTTGCAAAACAGGTCCGAGTCCCCTAAAAAATAGAAGCCATGAAAGTAGCAAGATGTACTAGTACCCAGGCGCCACCTGTTGTTCTTATGAAGAAAAAGGATGGATTTACAGACTTCTGTGTGGAATGCCGGAAAATGAGTGAATTCACAAAGAAG
>NW_013753913.1:0-1194 GCF_000517525.1 Limulus polyphemus | reverse complement strand
TTTTATGTAGATGTAACAAAAAAGTTATTAATTGTGTATAATAACTTTTTTGTTACATCTACATAAAACTTTTCCTCCCCTTACTTGTGTGTATGTACAACTGAAGTTATTAAAATATTACAAATATACACGTGTTTTCAATTCTCAATTCTACGGCATAGGTTATAAGTCCTTGAGACACCAAGTAAACCTGAAATCTCATCAACGGTTCCATCAAAAGCAGTTATCTCCTTTATAGTTCTTTTGTGAAACGGAAAACATTATTTCTGTTAGCATCATTACAACTCGAGGCACACTGTTCATTCTCTACACTTCTACCCAGGTTGGTGTAGAACGATTGGATGACGTCACCACATTGCCGCCGCTTGTAGTTCAGCGCTAATCTTCTGCGCACCACCGGTTGTGTCCGAGGCAGAGTTGACGCTCCTATAAAAACAAAGGAACAAGTGTAAAATTTGATATTTGTATCTGTAGAACGTGAGAACGTTTGTTAGGTTATTTGAAAACCTGAAACGCCCACAGCTTTGGGTAAAAATAATAAATATAATAACATTTTTTGTGCAAATATTCCATTTTCACGTGCATTGATTGGTAGTAAATTACGACGCTAGAATCCGGGTTTCGATGCCCGTGGTGGGCAGAGCACAGATAGTCCATTGTGTAGCTTTGTGTGATTAATTACAAACAGGCTTTATTCAAAGCGACAAATTGGGTACTTTGTTTTTACAAAGCTACAAAAAAGGGGGAGGGGGTAACTGCGTTGTGCTCACCGCGGGTATGGAATCTCGATTTTTAACGTTACAAACGCCCCAATTTACCGCTGAGTCACAGAAGGGTGAACAGGATGCTACCTAACGATTAAAACATGTTTATAACGCGTTACTTCAAAACGGCGTCAGTGACAAAAGAAGTTAATCAATACATTTTTCTTGTTTTAAATTAATTTGATAAAGTTTGAATATCATATCTCAATAGACGCCTTTTGTTTAAACAGAATTAAAATATTTTGCGAACAAAAGAAAAAAAAACGATACATTCTTTGTTGTTCAATTTGATGAACCACGAGTAATCCTTCCACTTAGAAACTCCATAAAAGAATTGCCTCTAGGAGTAAACATTGATCGTTTCCAGTCAACAGTGCGTTGTTCACTCGATCTTTTTCCTCTGCCCATTTCTTATATTTTTTTTTTTTTT
>NW_013753912.1:0-1103 GCF_000517525.1 Limulus polyphemus | reverse complement strand
TACTGTTAGGTGTTCAGTTCAATAATAAGTTAAAGAATCAACATACTGTTAGGTGTTCAGTTCAATGATAAGTTAAAGAATCAATAAACTGTTACGTGTTCAGTTCAACAATAAGTTAAAGAATCAATACACTGTGTTCACATGTGTTAAAAACGTTTTACAATGTGTGCAGAAATACCTTGAAATAGTTTAATTTGTCCTTTTTCCTTAATTTTAGATCTTTAAAACGTTTCCAAAAAAGCATGGAACTTATTATTTTTTAATATTTTTATAATTCATAAGTCCATAGAATTAAATAAAATAAAAATAATAGAACAGAAAACTTTTATGAGATTCACTAGGACTATTGTTCAGTTACAGAAAAATGATAATTGAATGATGGATCTGCATGTAAGGAAATTATTCGATTTCACTTTTTGAGTGATAAGGATGACGAAAAGGAAGTCTCGTGGGAAATCTGAAAAGAACAATTACCGGTTAAATTGATTCGTTTCTTCCTCAGGAAACCTGACTCGCATAGTAACGCGGAAGTCTTTAATCCTTTCCGTAACCAGATTAGTAATGGTAATGATCTGAGAATGAAAAATACCTGTGAACTAATGTAATGATATAACAATGTTATTTTTATTAACAGTATAAAATACGAAACGATATCAAGGTGTACTTTGTATGTTACTGATACGCTATTGATTTGCATGTTCTCTTTCATGTTTTTTTGTTTTTTACGTAGAAGTAAATAAACCTGTCTGAAAGTCTTTTAAGCAAGTTCTAAGTGACTTGGCCATTCATTAAGACTTCATTAAACTTAGAGTTAATGACACCACCAATGCGCTATAGCTATCTATCTGATTGCTTCACGATGATTTTCTCTGCAAAGTAGGTTCAGCAGGGAGTAATTACGGATGAGTAAATTTTCCGAAATTACTGGTACCTTTACGACTATATATGTAGTTATGGCTTTACACTGTTGAGCTGTAGCTAATCCAAAATCACTTCGCAACTTTTTTCTTTTTTTTTTGGGGGGGGGAGGAATGAAAGAAGTTCAAACGATAGAAAAAAGATTTTCCAACATTCTTTTCTGGACTACCAAAACAAACGTGAGA
>NW_013753911.1:0-1101 GCF_000517525.1 Limulus polyphemus | reverse complement strand
GGTATTTTATGTTTCAGTTATAAAGCTCTTCTTACAGTGAATATTAAATTCAGATGAATGTTTTCAAATAGAGGGAGGGAGATTATAAACAAATCCTAAATTTAAAGTCATTATAGTTTTAAAACTACGTGCCCTATGGGGACCAAATTTCACCATGGGAACCAAAGGGTTTAATCAGAAAAGATTGGACAAGGTACAGGTTGTTTAAAACAAAATTATCACACAAGGTATTTATTACTACTTACGTTATTCTCGATCAACATATTAAGCCTTTTTATAAATGAAGTTACTTCAAGCATTATCTGTTTTGGACTGTGATGACAGTGATCATTGGTTCTCGTAATATCTGCACACTAACATGCGTTTAATTGACATCACTAATCTCGTATTGCTGAAAGAGAGAAAAAGAAGATGAATTAAAGTAATGCTAGTTTCCAATAAAAGCAGTTTAAATGTACATATAACGTGGTTTTTGTGGACTATGTTTAAACACTCAAATAAATATTGATGATCCTCACTGTTGCTCTGGTGAAATATATTTTATGATATGATCATCTAGATTTGGGGTTTTCTTTATAATCACCCTGTACATGTTATCGTCCAACTTCTAATTACTTTGTAAAACAATTTTTTTACCTCCTGACATTTCATGCATATGTGGTAAAACTGGCTGCTGGCTTCCTTCCTGCTCCGAATAACCAAGACCCAGTAAATAAAGAGGGATTTGTTGTGTTAATATATTATCAGGAAACAGATAAAGAACTAGGAAATTGTTTCGTTTTGATGTCAATCAAACCCAATAGGGTTAAGTTTGAAGGAAATTAATTTTGCTGAATATCACATTATAGTTAACATCTGTCAAGCTAGAAATTTTCAGTGCTCTTAAATGTCTTGTATATCATGATAGTTAACTTCTGAGAAATCTCGTTCAACAAATGTTAATTTCCACAAGTCATATTGGCATGTGAAAAAATTATCACGAGCAGTAATGCTTAGTTGTTTCTTTACATAATTAAGATTAATTAGTAACTTGTTTGTTTGTTTGTTTTGAATTTCGCGCAAAGCTACACGAGGGATATATGCGCTAGCCGTCCCTAATTT
>NW_013753910.1:0-1098 GCF_000517525.1 Limulus polyphemus | reverse complement strand
TCGCTGAGTCGTAAATGATACAGCCATAATCAATGACGGATCTTATTGAGGTTTTGTACATAAGTATTAAATTCTTTTTGGATGCTCCCCATCGTGTGCCAGACACACATTTAAGCAGATTGATCCGCTTAGCACATTTGTGTAAGACATAGGAGATATGACGCATCCAATTTAATCTGGAATCAAAGATAACTCCAAGAAATTTGTGGTGAGTGACAGAGACTAGTTGCTGGTTATTAAGACTTAATTTCACAGTGCATGAAGAACGAGAAAACGGTAGAACTGCAGACTTTAGGGCTGAAACCGTAAAGCCCCATTTAAAAAACCAATCGGCTAAATTGTCCAGATTTGTTTGAAGACAGGTCTGAATGTAATTAATATTACAACCAGTTTTCCAGAGGGCTAGATCATCAGCAAAAATACTATAATTCATACCATTATTAATGAAGGAAGCACTTAGGTCATTAATCATTAGAAGGAATAGAATAGGCTAATAACACTACCCTGGGGAATGCCATTTTCCGAGACTCTTTCCCCAGAGACAGCTCCATTGACTCTGACCTTAAAGGTTCAGTTTGAAAGAAAGTCTTTAATCCAGTTAAATAGTTGGCCATCAAAACCATAACTATTGAGTTTATATAACAAACCTTCTTTCCAGACCATATCGTATGCTCATTCAATATCCAAGAATACAGACACTGCCTTACCTCTGTTACATAATGATTTGTTGACATCTTCGTGTAGCCGTACCAACTGATCAAGCGGTGACTTCTTCCAACAGAAACCAGACTGAAACTGGTCGAAAAGGTTATGTTTTTCACAATACCAATTCAAACGGTATGCAATCATTCGCTCCATAATTTTACACATAGTAGAAGTAAGAGCAATTGGTCGATACGATGTAACCAAACTGGGATCCTTGTCTGGCTTAGGGATTGGACAAACTATGGCGTGTTTCCAGGCTGAAGTGAGGGTACCTTCATTCCACACTTTATTGAAAAATTCCAGCAGCTTTACCAAAAAACTGAGCGACAGATTTTTATAGATTTTATAAGGAATTTGATCGTCACCAGGGGCCAAGTTTTTAGTCGTCTTTAT
>NW_013753909.1:0-1100 GCF_000517525.1 Limulus polyphemus | reverse complement strand
AGTATATATATATATATATATATATATATGAATTTTTTTTCGATTTACAAGTTTCACACTACTTTGCTCTCCCCCCCGGAAAAATTTCTGCGAACGCCCATGCATAAACGTAACGCATTTCAAAATCAAGTTGTAACAGCATTTTATCAAATTGCCTCAAACAAACTACTGATAATTGTCAATTTCGAGTTAGGTCAGCATCATAAGCCCAAATATTATGGATAATATGAATAGCTCTGATGGAATTAAGCACACCAATAGACGAGGTTGTTTAACTGGTGTGATATTTACTATTACATTATTTAAATCCACAAATATACTTACCACTTTGCAGTTATCTGATATTTCTAATAACGGTTTTCGCCAAAATGTTTGTTTGTTTCATAATTTTGCGCATAGTTATACAAAGGATATCTGCGCATGGCCGTCATTAATTTTGAGCTAATAGACAGCAATTCAACAACAACACCGACAACTACTTGCCTAGTCGAATAGTAGGATTTGCCAGTCGCACTTATAATGCACCCACGGCCTCAAAGTGCGAAGCGCGTTTTTACGGCAGCGGTCGCGATTCGGGAATTCTCGTTACCCATTGGACAACATCCGGTCCTTCACCAAAAATGTTAGTTGCTAGTTGGCATCAAATAACAACGCTTATGATAGAGCAGCGTTTCCCAAACTATGGGTCGCGACCCACTGGTGGGTCGCAAGCGGAATGTTAGTGGGACGTAAAAAGTTATACTAGAATTACGCATTAGCTTCGATTAAACACTGTCTGTCAAGATAGTTCAAGACTCGGGCTTTCATTGCCAGGCTGTTGTTGTATCAAGCAGTATGTTATTTTGACGAGCTTAACAAATCAGGGTTGATCATGCTCTCAATTTAATCATTCGTCATCGTAAAAAGGAAATCAATGTTCATCTATTCATACAGTACTTTAGCTATAGTACCGCTTTTATCAGTTGATTGCAGAAATTTTAACTTTTGATTATAGATATCTATAGTTTTTTATATTTATAGGTATCCTTTGATTATATGTAGATATAATGTCCCTCCGGCTCCTACGCCTATGCTATTTCAATCAAAAGTTAAAATTCTGC
>NW_013753908.1:0-1978 GCF_000517525.1 Limulus polyphemus | reverse complement strand
CCCCTGCCACTACCTGTTTAAAAACAACAACACATTAAAGACTTACAACAATCCTTGCAATTTCATGTTAAAAACAACAACAGATTAAAGACTTACAACAATCCCTACCAGAACCAGGGTACATACAACAACACAATAAAGACTCATAACAACCCTTGCAGGTACCAGGTTAGATACAAGAACCCATTAAAGATTTAAACAACACCTGCCAATTCTATGTTAAATACAAAAAGAGATTAAAGAGTTACGAACAACGCCTGCCAGTAACAGGTTAGTTACAATAACACATAAAAGACTTACAACAACCCCTGCAATTACTAGGTTAGATACAACAACACATAAAAGACTTACAACAACCCCTGCAATTACTAGGTTAGATACAACAGCACATTAAAGACTTACAACAACGTCTGCCAGTACGAGGTTAGATACAACAAGATATTAAAGACTTAAAAGAACCCCTGCTTTTACCAGGTTCGATACAAAAACACTTTAAAGACTTACAACAACCCATGCAAGTACCAGGTTAGGTACATCAATACATTAAAGACTTACAACAACCCCTGTCATTTCAATGTTGAATACAACAAGAGATTAAAGACTTACAAACACCCCTGCCATTACCAGGTTAGATACAACAACACATTAAAACTTACAACAATCCTTGCCAATTCCATTTTAAAAACAAGTACAGATTAAAGACTTAGAACAACCCTTGCAAGTACCAGGTTAGATAAAACAACACATTAAAGAATTACAACAACCCATACCAGTTCCATGTAAAATACAACAAGAGATTAAAAATTTACGAACAACCCCTGCCAATAACAGGTCAGATTTTATCTCTAGTTGTATATAAAATGGAATTTGTAAGGATTGTTGTAAGTCTTTAATGTGTTGTTGTAACTAACCTATTACTGAGAGGCGTTGTTCGTAAGTCTTTAATCTCTTTTTGTATTTAACATGAAATTGTCAAGGGTTGTTGTAAGTCTCTAATGTGTTGTGTAATTGGCAAGGATTGTTGTAAGTCTTTCATATTTTGTTTTATCTTACATGTTACTTGCAGGTGTTGTTCGTAAGTTTTTAATCTCTTGGTGTATTTAACATGGAACTGGCAGGAGCTGTTGTAAGTCTTTAATGGGTTTTTGTATCTAACCTGGTACCGGCTGGGGTTCTTGTAAGCCTTTAATGTGCTGTTGTGTCTAACCGTGTAGTGGCAGGGGTTGTTGTAAGTTTTTAATTTTGTTGTATATAAGCTTTTACTGGCAAGCGTTGTTGTAAGTGTTTAATCTCTTGCTTTATTTAACACGAAATTGGCAGGGGTTGCTGTAATTCTTTAATGTGTTGTTTTATCTAACCTGGTATTTCCAAGGGTTGTTCTAAGTCTTTAATATCTTGTTGTATTTAAAATAGAATTGGCAGGGGTTGTTGTAAGTCCTTTATGTGTTGTTTTGGACTTAGAACAACCCTTGCAAGTACCATGATAGATACAACAACACATTAAAGTCTTCCAACAACTCCTGGAAGTAGCCGGATAGATACAAAAACACCTTAAAGACTTATAACAACCCTTGCAATTATCAGGTTATATACAACTACACCTGCCAACAACAACATATTAAAGATTTACAACAATCCTGTCCAATTCCATTTAAAATATAAAAAAGAATGAAACTTACGAACAACACCTGTCAGTACCAGATTAGTTATAACAACACATTAAAGACTCTCAACAACTCCTGCAATACTAGGTTAGATGCAACAACACATTAAAGACTTACAATAACCCCTGTCAATTCCATGTTAAATACAACAAGAGATTAAAGACTTACAACAATACCTGCCAATTCTATTTTAAATACAACAAGAGATTAAAGACTTACAACAATACCTGCCAATTCTATTTTAAATACAACAAGAGATTAAAGACTTACAACAATACCTGCCAATTCTATTTTAAATACAACAAGAGATTAAA
>NW_013753907.1:0-1100 GCF_000517525.1 Limulus polyphemus | reverse complement strand
TAACTTTCAGCCTTGTGTAAAGATCTCTTATCCCCCTTTTGCTGTAACATTCAGCCTTGTGTAAATATCTCTCCTCTCCTTTTACTCATAACTTTCAGCCTTGTGTAAATATCTCCCCTTTCGCTTTCACCCATAACTTTCAGCCTTGCGTAAAGATCTCTCACTTTCACTCGTAATTTTCAGCCTTGTGTAAAGATCTCTCCTCTCCCTTTTACTCATAACTTTCAGCCTTGTGTAAAGATCTTTCCTCTCCCCTTTACTGTAACGTTCAGCCTTCTGTAAAGATCTCTGCTCTCCTTTTTATTCCTAACTTTCAGCCTTGTGTAAAGATCTTTCCTCTCCCTTTTACTGTAACGTTCAGCCTTGTGTAAAGATCTCTGCTTTCCTTTTTACTCCTAACTTTCAGCCTTGTGTAAAGATCTCTTCTCTCTCTTTTACTCATAACTTTCAGCCTTGTGTAAATATATCTCCTCTCCCTCTCACTCATAACTTTCAGCCTTGTTTAAAGATCTCTCCCTTTTACTCATAAGTTTCAGCCTTGCGTAAAGATCTCTCCTCTCCCTTTCACTCATAACTTTCAGCGTTGTGTAAAGTCTCTTCTCTCTCTTTTGCTCATAACGTTCAGCCTTGTGTAAAAATCTGTCCTCTCATTTTACTCATATCTTTCAGCTTTGTGTAAAGTCTCTCCTCTCCGTTTTACTCATAACGTTAAGCCTGGTGTAAAGATCTCCACTTTCCGTTAAACTCATAATATTCAGCTTTCTGTAAAGATCTCTCCTCTCACTTTTACTCATAACGTTCAGCCTTGTGTAAAGATTCCCCTCTCCCTTTTACTCATAACTTTCAGCCTTGTGTAAAGATCACTCCTCCCCATTTTACTCATAACGTTCAGCCTTGTGTAAAAAATCTCCCTCTCCCTTTCACTCATAACTTTCAGCCTTATCTAAAGATCTCTCCCTTTTACTCATAACGTTAAGCTTTGTGTAAATATCTCCTCATTCCCTTTCACTCATAACTTTGAGCCTTCCGTAAAGATCTCTCCTCTCCCTTTTTATTGTAATGTTCAGCCTTATGTAAAAATCTCTCCTGTCTTTTTTACT
>NW_013753906.1:0-5586 GCF_000517525.1 Limulus polyphemus | reverse complement strand
TGTATCGAGAAAGATTAAACTAGTTTTAGTTAAGAAATGACTTGTATCGCTGAAGTTCCTCGGAAAGAATTTATACCGGAAATTAACAAACGAGCTGATACGTAACAACTTAATACAATGATAAATAGGCCTTTATTCAATAACCTATAAAACAAATATGAAATGCTTGGTTGTAAAGGAATTTTCTTTTCTATGCATCCAGAATTAAATTTCTTAGATTGTGTTTTAATTATTCTCAATTCAGTAGTTCTTTAAATATATTAAAATGAGAACACATACTCAGTATCCTAACTATTTCAAGTCAGTAAAATATCAATAACTGGACTCATAACTTTACTTCAACCTTAGGTTCACTGTATTGCAATGCTGTACTCATGCATATACTGCAAGTAACATAAAATGACAAATTTTATAAAAATATCATGGACACTCCAAGATGACCTTAAAGGCTTAACCAACTGCACATAGGGTTCGTCCATTCGACTAATCTCGTACTGAAAAGATACATTGATTTAATTGTTATGGACAGTCACTGTGAATGTAGATTCAAGCTAGCTAAAATACATTCTTGATGAATGTGTGTGAAACTTCCTTCAGTATCCTATTAGTGAAATTGTTCGTGTAACGAGATCATATAAGGAACAGTTTAGGCTTTATTATAAAACGTAATATCATTTGTTCAATTTTATTGTTGTTTTAATTGTTATTTTAATTGTTAGCACCAACTTCTAGAATTTGTTATCCGTCAATCCAGTTCTTTTTGGCTTCAAAATGTCTTTTCCCAGTGAGAAAATTCGCTCCACAGCTGCACTCGATGGAATGGGAATATTGAACTAAAAGAAGAGTGATTTTGAAGGTGGTGAGTGAAACAAACCTGATTCTAAATATTTGGAAGTTGCATCAGCCATCTAGTTACATGGTGCTTCAGCCAACTGAGTTAATTATAATTTATAAATTCCTGTCACTTTACATGATATAAAATAATCAGTAATTATTTTAACTATCGGTATGTATCATGCCTTCCGTGAAGGTTATAATATCTCCCACCCATTATATAATTAAAACCTTAATTTCATGTGTGGGGCTGAAGAGGAACAACTCTTTCTGAGCGCCCCTGGTTGTTTGTTTTAAGACCCTAATTTGCCAAGTTGAGATACATAGATGTTTTTCACTGCTCACCGTCTATCGGAGACATAATACTAGATTATATATAATTATCAAGTGTTCTTTGCATTGGTTTATAATATTTTTATATTTAATAATTACTGTTTATATATTCAGTTTGATTTAATATTACTTTAGAATATTTATTAATTTATTTTTATCTATAAAGTTGGTGTAGAAGTGCTGTTAAATGTTTTATTAAATTCTTGGTTGACACGTTTCAGTTGATAATACAAGATATTCATGTGAACCATTTAGCTAATACCTCATGTTGGATAATGACTTAAGAAAATCCTACTCATATATATTAACATGCTACTGAATTAAAGCTGCCAAAGTAGTCTTAATTTTCTGATACTGGTAGAAATATCTACAGTAGTAGCATTGGTTTCAAAATTAACAATGAGGAAGTTAACAGTATGATTATCAACAAAACAATCTGAATTATGATGACATGGAAGCTTATATATGTCGTCCTCATGCTGACACAGTTAGTTATGGGGAGATGACAGAGAAAAAACAATGGGAAAATTGATGCATATTTTTACTGTGTCAAGGCCATTCAGGACTGTATTCAAGTGTTTGGCGATAGCACAAGAGCAACTAAATTAGGAAAGGCTTTTTGTATTGAAGACGCAAGTCTTGGCTTAGGTCAGGTATATTTAGGCACCTGTCCAGTGAAAGTGGTTTGTTCCTAGTACTCCGGTTCCCCCACATCACAATTTTCGGCTATCGAATCTTAAGATCCTAGGTTCTGATAAAGACCGAACATCTTAGTATTTCGAATCTTTAATACATTTAAAGTTGATCTTGTGTGTTTTGTTATAGCAGATCCCCATTGGGCTACTTGCTGTGTCAACCGAGGGGAATCGAACCCTGATTTTAGCGTTGTAAATTCGAAAAATTACCACTGTCTTACCAGGGGACTGAAGGTAATATATAACTCACGAAGTTTAATTTATGCTATTGCAATTCAACCCAAGTTAATTTTGTTTTCTATTTAAATCATCTTCAAAAAATTTTAGACTACAACTCAAAGGTTTGTTTTAAAACATCATATCAGTTTATTTATCATAAATGGACGTACTGTACTATACATCTCTCTTCTCACACAACTGTTATCAACAGCCTTCAACGTTTGACGTCGCCACCACTTGTGTAAACCAGCGTGCATGCTACGTGCTCCTGTTCTTCCAGGTCCAGCCACTGCCGTCTTCGAAACCTCGAGTTCAAGCTTCAATCAAGATAAGTTCTCTTTCTCTTCTCTTTTTCGTTTCACCAAATACACGGCTTTTCCCGGATGAGGATTTCCTGTGCCTGTGTTGTCAGCCCATTTCATCAACGTATTCAAGCCTTTAATTACATATTGTCTGCTGTTGTCTCGATGGGTTTAATGTTTATGTGGACTTTCAGTTTCATAACACCCATCTTATCCTTGTGACGGAACACGAAGTAGCTGATGTCAACTGAGAAGTAGGTGAGGGAAGCAAAGCAGGAGTATGTACATTAACTGATGGTTACATCAATAGATGAGGGAGGCCGGGCAGGAGTATGTACATTAACTGATGGTTACATCAATAGATGAAGAAGGCAAGGCAGGAGTATGTACACTCACTGATAGTTACATCAATAGATGAGGTAGGCAAGTCAGGAGTATGTACACTTACTGATAGTTACATCAATACATGAGGTAGGCAAGTCAGGAGTATGTACATTAACTGATGGTCACATCAGTAGATTAAGAAGGCATGGCAGGAGTATGTGCCTTAACTGATGGTCACATCAATAAATGAGGGAGGCAAGTCAGGAGTATGTACATTAGCTGATTGTTACATCAAAAGGAATGAATACCAGAAGAATGTCAAATTAATAAAAACCTAATCATCTTCAGCTGGCATACTTCTGGACATAGACTAGTGTGGGTGGAATCCTGTAAAGAGAAATAATAATGGGAATGTGTGTGGGTGAAATCCTTAAAAGAGAAATAAAAGATGGGAATAAGCTCTTTTGGTCAGGTAGAAACGACGGGAGCAAATACCTTGTCACAAGGCTTGATTAGCAATGTGTTGAAAAACCATAAGAGCCATATGGCAGTATAGAATACATGAGTGAGAACATTAATCCTGACTAACAAAATCAGAAGATCAAGAGTAGCTGATAGCTCATAATTACTTTGAGGAAAAAAACCTCAAAATGAGAAAAATCATCCACGGAAGGCAGAAGCAAGGTAAACAAAGGAATGTGACTCTACTAAAAGACTATTTACATTTAGTTGATTTATAAAAGTGTCAGCAATGATCCGAAAATTAGGAGAAGGTGAAATATATACAAATTCAAAATACACATCATCCAACATAACATTAATATTCTCAAGCACATCAGAAATTCATTTCAAGATTTATAAGAGAACTGAGAAAAAACAAGAAATCAGACCAGCAGAAGCTCCTTTAGAGTTATGGCTAGCTAACAAATCCTGCTTCAAACAATAAAATTGAATAGTCTGGAGTAAAAGATTGATTTTATTTATTCATTTCAAATTGTTAGGCCCCCCCAGATAAACCAGTTATTCAAGATGACCTACAACAGTCCAGAAGGGAGACATATCTAAAACAAAAGAGATTAATTACATATGTCCACTTTGGGCCACAAGGGAGGGAAAAAATCTTATGTTTGATGTAAATACCAGATGAAAATATAATTTATGTGAAAGATGACAGGATGAACGAGCTACTTAAGAGCTCAAAGGAAGAAAATGCAAACAAATGCCAGATTAAAATAAAGTCCCATATAGGATTATGTCTAGAAGTATGAAATCATTAAAGATGCAAGGTTTGCAAAATGTCTTTGAACAATGAGGGCAAAAGATAGATGTCATGGAATTTGAAGGTGGCAGATAGAGAAGCTCTGTAACGTGTTTTGGAAAAGCTCACAATCATAAAAGAAATACATCAGGAAAACAATTTGTTGAGAAGCTATATTACGTTTCATGTACCAACCCTGGAGGGTAGCCCAATAAGACTGATATACAGCTAGGAAGAGCATCAGCAAGAAAGAACTAACAAAGAACCCAAACAACAGCAAATATGAAGTTGTAGTTCTATAGGATATGGAAAAAATGGAGACAACCGAGATTGATGAAAGAACTAGGCATGCTGTGTAACAATGACTCAGAACTGAGATGTAACTGTTAAGCAAGGTGACATTAGAGATGTCTCTGGGAATAGGTAAGTTGAGGCAGGTTTATGATATGTCTAATATATGATCTCTACAGAACTACAAAGAGATAAAAATAAAAACTTGAAGAACTATAACAAAAACTTCTACTGTTCATTTTTGAAGGAAGTTGAAATTTTCTTATCTACAACATGTGATTGAATAGGGAGAAAGGAGAAAAAACGTTAAGAACAAACCCAAGTATCCCAAGGACAAATGATCTAGAATCTATGCCCTCGATGCTTGACATACTTTATTTTTGATTTTTTTTACTGATATTGAGCTTTTCTACTTAGGCTGTATTTTAACTTTAATATATTTTATGTTATCATTGCTCTGTCATAGAGCTGTTGAGACAATCCTTTGGTCTTTTCAGTTTTTTCTCAATCCTAGTTATTAGTCCACTTTTTAAGTTGGTTAGCATTTTTAGGTGTGTATGTAGAGGGCCTTAGACTTGATGTAGAGGTCCTTAGACCCAAGACAATGTCCAGTCATTAGTTGTTAGTGGTCTTTTCTTCCTCCTCCAAGAATGTACCACTCGAGTTATAGAACAATACATTGTGCTTTTACTCCGACTACCTGTTGCTTCATCTTCTGTATCCACACCTGAGATTGTACATGGTTCCCCAGGTATGTATATACTGTCATACTCCACTTTCATATTTCATATTATATTGACCTGCTGAGGAGAATGTCAAATGAGGATGGTCTAATCCACTTTATTCTCTCATGGCTATAACCCTGTCCAATATATTATCTTTTACTCTGGTTCTTGCTCCTATTCAAATTCTGATTGATTACATCTTCTAACTGTAATGATCTAGCTTGTTACCTTATTCTATAACTGTAATGGTCTAGCTTGTTACCTTCCTTACTGTCATGATCTAGCTTGTTACTTTCTTTCTACATGTCATGATCTAGCATCTTAACTAATTCTAACTGTCATGGTCTAGTTTGTTACCTTCCTTCTAGCTTTCATGGTCTAGCTTGTTACCTTCCTTCTAACTGTCATGGTCTAGCTTGTTACCTTTCTTCTAACTGTCATGGTTTAGCTTATTACCTCCTTCTAACTGTCATGGTCTAGCTTGTTACCTTCCTCTAACTGTCATGGTCTACCTTGTTACCTTCCTTTTAATTGTCATGGTCTACCTTATTACCTTCTTTCTAGCTTTCATGGTCTAGCTTGTTACCTTCCTTCTAGCTTTCATG
>NW_013753905.1:0-1092 GCF_000517525.1 Limulus polyphemus | reverse complement strand
AGATCTAGATCTAGTAAACATTATAGGCCCAATGTTGTGGTTTGTAATTGCATTGGCTGATTGTGAATCATGTCTTACACCAACTAATGTACTAGAATTTAGGTCTAATTGCAGTTTTAACTTTATTTCTAGACACTAGGTCCATCATCATACAAATTGTAGCCTATATTATAGGCACACTTAGACCTATACTAACTATTAAACTAGGCATTCCACTGGGACAGATCTAATGACCAAGTTAACAGATCTAGATGTAACATTTGTTCTAAAAGTTAGGCCTAATAAATCTAAATCTAGAATTGATGAGGCAGAATTATATCTAGATCTGGGTAGATTAAATACAAGGTGCTTTCAATATATGCACCCAAATCTAAGGTCTAGTTTAGATATATAAAGCTAAATTTCTGTCATTATTATTACAGCTAGATCCAAACCCATGACTAAAAAGATGGAAATAACATGTCTGACGTTAATGTTAGATCTAGATGTACTAGCGACTTAATTTTAGGAACTGTAATCTAGCACCACTAATTAGTTAGCCTATATTTAAGTTTTCTCATTCTATCAAAACCTTTAATATTAAATATAGCCTTTGAGCCTCTAGGCTTATATTATGTTATGATTACACCCTTCTCCACAGTGTGTGTAATTTTCAATCGAGCAATTTTAGACTTGTCTCCTGTAGTTTTGTGTAGTTAAACCTATCGAGTTTTTAAATGTGATTTAGCAACTGCCAGTAATTTATATGGTGGTCATAAGAATGATTTACCAGCATATACACTCATCTGCATTGATTTTCTTACTGTTGTGTCACAATAATTAACAGGAGTATGGGTAGTCTAAATAATGGCAGTTAAAGTGAAACCAGGTCCAGATGTGCCTAACTAGTTCTTAGTTGCAACTATAATTGCATAATTTGTGGTTAGGAACTTAGAAAAGTAGAATGCTTCCTTTCATCTGACAATTTCCATGTTGCAACCAAATAGTGTAGTCAGTATTTATTAATTTATTATTTTAGCCCATTATGTCGAAAGTGGGGCACAGGGATGCAAAAGACGTGCACAATTTACAGCTTCAATGGTGAAGTCAAGC
>NW_013753904.1:0-1101 GCF_000517525.1 Limulus polyphemus | reverse complement strand
CTTTCGAAAAGTACGTCTGTCATAATTTGTCCAAAAGTTCCCTAACCTGAAGAACCTGTAATGATGACAAATGGACTGTGCTCTTCTTCTAGAGGTCAGTTAAATGTTCTGGGAGTGTATTTCCTTTTTTTATAGTTGTATTTCTTGCTTTAATATTGACTGGTTCTACCTCCTGGCACACACCCAACAATGCCCTTTCCTTAAGTATCTGCTCACATTTAGAGAAATTGACCACTTTTATAGGTACTACTTGATGACCTGCCACAAGTGACCTTCGAATCTTCAAATCCACTGGCCTGGATGGGTCTTCCACTGCTTCCACAAGCATTGCGCTTCCTTGGGGATGTTCTTTTATCCTACCCCCAATTATCTTCTCTGACATAGGGGTATTGTAGTTGACTTAAGTGCTGTGACATGCAAATCAACAGATGCAGCAACACTTACTGGAATTTGGCCTTTCTTGTTTCCAATCGTCATTTTATCGAAGTTAACTACACACTTCCTCGGTATTAAATAGTCCAATCCTAATATGCATTGGTCTTCAATGTCAGCCAAGTATACTTTCTGTCTGTTCTTCATGCCCATGAGCTCAATAGTTACCCACACTGGTTCCCACAACCTTGCAGAATGTCCTGTCACACCACAGAGCTTCTGTACAGCTTCTAGTACTGCTTTTTGATCCAGCACCTTGATACTCACAAGGGTTTGCTGAGATTCAGAATCTATGACAAAGTTGCACCTTTGGCCATCCAGCTTCCCTGTCACGTAGATACTATGTGTGCTTGCCATTTTACACTTAGCTGTTAGGACTTTTACAATGGAGGTTGGTGGGCGTCCCTTATCACCAACCACTACTGGTGTCCCGAAGCTGACTTATTGGTGATATTTTTCTTACACTGGCTCCTCAGATGTCCTTGCTCCCCACAGTTCCAACAGCCTTCTTGGTAACAGCCTTACTGCTGTATCATCTCCCCTGTGTTGAAGTTGCCAGCATTGAGCTCTCTTGTGCCCAATTTTGTTACAGTGCTAGCGCCTTGAATCCTGATGAATGTACCAATCTGTGCTGGACTTAATGTAGGATTCAAATTCTAGAGCTCTGGC
>NW_013753903.1:0-1102 GCF_000517525.1 Limulus polyphemus | reverse complement strand
CCAACACGTCAAGGAAAAGTAAAGAGTTACTCGTTATCTGGGTCTTTGTAAACCAACACGTCAAGGAAAAGTAAAGAGTTACTCGTTATCTGGGTCTTTGTAAACCAACACGTCAAGGAAAGGTAATGAGTTACTCGTTATTTGGGTCTTTGTGAACCAACATGTCAAGGAAAGGTAATGAGTTACTCGTTATCTGGGTCTTTGTAAACCAACACGTCAAGGAAAGGTAATGAGTTACTCGTTATTTGGGTCTTTGTGAACCAACACGTCAAGGAAAGGTAAAAGAGTTACTTGCTTCAATTTCAACTGTTAATTTTATAGCATCATTTTCACTCTTCATATGTAATCAGTTACTAAAACTGATAAAGTTCCACTTTACCATATCAGTTTGTAATAGATGATTAAAAACGGGATATGTGGCAATATCTCACATTTAATAAGCTCAAAGTATTGCATTTATGGCGAGGCTACCTAGGCTATTTCCTGACGTCCATAATTCTGAACTACTGACCAAAGGGAAGGCAGCCAACCAGTAGCACATTACCATCTACGCTAAGAAATTGATGGTCACTCTTGTAACGCATCCACAGCTTGAAGTGCAGGGTATATTTTGTAGTATCGCACGGATTCGAACCCAGTTCTGAAATCCAGACCTCTACCAGATATATTAAGTCGTCAATAAATTGATTTCGCTTTTTTTTAGATAAAAAAACCCGAACAATTTCTATATCAAAACAAAACATTTGTTAAATGAAATAGTCTCCATTCTTATCGATGATGCTTTTCCATCTTACAATCAGTTTTTTAATGCCCTGATTAAAGAAATCAATTGGCTTTGAAGTAAAAAACATGTCGATGTCTTCTTTAACATCTTCCACATTTGCATACGTTTTCCCATTAAGATGGTGTTGCAGCGAACGAAAAAAGATGGTAATCTGATGGTGCCATATCTGGAGAATATGGTGGGTGGGGAAGAATTTCCCAACCCAGCTTTATAATCTTATGTTGCTTCAAACGTGCTACATGTAGACGTGCATTGTCGTGGAGAAGAACACATTTCTGATTGACGAGTGAAGGGCGTTTCTGATGAAGGGCTTGATTT
>NW_013753902.1:0-1101 GCF_000517525.1 Limulus polyphemus | reverse complement strand
GTATCACTCTTCTTTCTATCCTCTATAAATAAGTCTCTCCTTATTAACGTATCACTCTTCTTTCTATCCTCTATAAATAAATCTCTCCTTATTAACATATCACTCTTCTTTCTATCCTCTATAAATAAATCTCTCCTTATTAACATATCACTCTTCTTTCTCTCCTCTATAAATAAATCTCTCCTTATTAACGTATCACTCTTCTTTCTATCCTCTATAAATAAATCTCTCCTTATTAACATATCACTCTTCTTTCTCTCCTCTATAAATTTAAATTATTTAACAATTTAAAGAAAAAGAAAAAATACCCTAAAATTATTACTTAGCACACAAGGATAGGTTAAAGAGCGTAAACACATTATATTTAATTGTATTAGATATTAAAAATACTGTTTTGACTCTTCGTTTGTCTATTAAATAGCTACATTTATGAGGAAAGCGGAAAACTAAATTAATGAGCCTGATACTTTCCTATGATAGCGAGTGATAAAGAACATCTATCTGAAACGAACCTTTCTATTCTCAAAGTAAAGACTTCCTCAAAAGTTTGAACTCAAATAAGTTAGTAGTATTCTTTTTAACTTTACTCTTAGTCGCAGTAAAAATACACGTGCTCCTAGCACGTGAATTTTGGCGTAAAAGAGGTCATTTGTTGGTCACGTAACATAAGTTTGTTTGTTTGTTTTTGAATTTCGCGTAAAGCTACACGAGGGCTATCTGCGCTAGCCGTCCTTAATTTAGCAGTGTAAGACTAGAGTCTAGTCATCACCACCCACCGCCAACTCTTGGGCTACTGTTTTACCAATAGTGGGATTGACCGTCACATTATAAACTAACACAAGCATCGTGTTTAAATAATTAAACTAACACTAGCATCGTGTTTAAATAGTTAAACTAACACTAGCATCGTGTTTAAATAATTAAACTAACACAAGAAACGTGTTTAAATAACACAGGCCTGGGATGGTTTTATTGTCTTGAACTTTTTACATGTTCCACATGTTCCTGGATAACATTAGAAATACCGTATTGTTTCCTCACAGCGACGACCTTAATATCGCACTTAGAGATAGTTGGGTAACATTAGAAATACCGTATTGT
>NW_013753901.1:0-1100 GCF_000517525.1 Limulus polyphemus | reverse complement strand
TACCAACCACAGACTGTGGGAAACAACAAACCACTTATTGGAATATGGAATGTGAAAAAAGCAGTTAAACAAATACACAAGAGTAGGAAGGAAGCTCTTGAAACACGTCTCTTAAGCGATTATATCGAGTATAAAAAGCAGAAGGCCATTTGTCAACGTACAATTCGAGAACGCCAACAACGTTTCTGGCGTAATTATTGCTCTAGTTTCAACCGTTCTTCAAATTTAAGTAAACTATGGAAATTCGTAAAGCGAATAAAAGGTGGGGGTTCTATCTGTATTCCTACCCTTAAATCTCTTGGATAAACATATTTGACGGATGTTGAAAAGGCAAATGTGCTATCTGATCAAGTTGCCCACGTCAGCAGTTCCGATAATCATTCTCCCGAATTTTTAACGCATAGAAAATTGTTTGAACATGAACACTATGCCACCATTACAAAGAAGCCAAACAATAGTAATGGGGTGAACTTAACCGAGCAATAAAGACGACTAAAAACTCGGCCCCTGGTGACGATCAAATTCCTTATAAAATCTATAAAAATCTGTCGCTCAGTTTTTTGGTAAAGCTGCTGGAATTTTTCAATAAAGTGTGGAAAGGAGGTACCATCCTTTCAGCCTGGAAACACGCCATAGTTTGTCCAATCCCTAAGCCAGACAAGGATCCCAGTTTGGTTACATCGTATCGACAATTGCTCTTACTTCTACTATGTGTAAAATTATGGAGTGAATGATTGCATACCGTTTGAATTGATATTGTGCAAAACATAACCTTTTCGACCAGTTTCAGTCTGGTTTCCGTTGGAAGAAGTCTTCGTTTGATCATTTGGTACGGCTACATGAAGATGTCAACAAGTCATTGTGTAACAGAGGTAAGGCAGTGTCTGTATTCTTGGATATTGAAGGAGCATACGATATGGTCTGGAAGGAGGGTTTGTTATATAAACTCAATAGTTATGGTTTTGATGGCCAACTATTTAACTGGATTAAAGACTTTCTTTCAAACCGAACCTTTAAGGTCAGAGTCAATGGAGCTGTCTCTGGGGGAAGAGTCTCAGAAAATGGCACTCCCCAGAGTAGTGTTATTAGTCCTATTCTAT
>NW_013753900.1:0-1101 GCF_000517525.1 Limulus polyphemus | reverse complement strand
AAAGATACCTAAACATTCTCTACCAAGAGAAACGCACTGTCTAAATCAATCTTGAAAAGAGATATAAAACGTATTTTTTAAATATTCTTACTTTGTTTGGTGGTTAAATGTAAAGAGTGTTTTATTGAGTATGGCGCACGATTCATTCGAAAAATAAAACATAACAACAATTACGGAATTATGAATGATAGTTACGATAGCTATTGATTAAAATAGTCCCAATTAAAATGCTTAGAAGAAGAAATTTCCTAACAAAGAAACCTGATTTAAATATCTTCTGGGGTATAATATTACTATTCCTTTTCGTGGAATTATGGTAACTGTTCTTAGGAAGACATTAAGATTGTCATAAAAACCATTCATAATGTATACAATTAAATAGGAGAAACGCTTAGCAGTACATTTCAGGGTTGGTTTTGCCGAAGTAGTGGTATGTAAGAAGAACATCTTACAGGAACAGCCAACAACCGTGACGAAGTTCATTGACCAAATGTAACTTGAACAGATTATAGAACTTGGCATAAAATAAAATTATCAAGCATCGGTGGTTCAGTGGTAGAATACTCGCCTGCCACGCGGGTGGCCCGGGTTCGATTCCCGGCCGATGCAATTTTAATCTAATATTAAATGGATCTGGGTATTACATCCATCCTTTTAGAAATAACTTCAAGGAAAACAGGAAGGTAGTCTAGCTTCTGATCACAGTAATAAATGAGAGTACATGATATCTAGTTTTCTTATATATACGACCGTTCATTGGCATGTTTAATCAAACATTCTTTAAAGAAGAATTTGTATAGAGCATTTTCCTCTTAACACAAAAAAAATGTGTTTCTAAATCACTCAATATTTCATCTATAATCGCAATTATATTTAAATTAAAATCATGCATGTGAAACATTAAAATGTAAGAACCAGTATACTTTAATTAAAGTGATATAAATATTGCGTTGAGTATCAGAAGCAATTTAATATTTACTTATTCATTGTTAATATGTTTAAAGGTTTGAAATATACGTTTTAAAGTTACTTGCAAATTACTTCATAGAAAAACTTTGTAGATCTAAAGTCTTGAAATGCTTTTCTTGCGTATTACACGCT
>NW_013753899.1:0-1103 GCF_000517525.1 Limulus polyphemus | reverse complement strand
GTTTCTGGTCAAATATCGGAATTTTCCCAATTAATAATCGTTATAACAATCATCACAGTTATCTCCTTCGAAGTTTATAGCACACCATTTATAGCAAACCAATAATAAATACTGTCCTTGGGCGCGTGCCGTTGGTTATATTTATAGGTGTGTAGAGAGTTTTTCAAAACTTCAGTTTTACATAACAATACTGACGCTAACATTAGCGCTTACGTACACACACATATATTGTTGGTTCTTACACTCGAGAATCTTCTACAACTTTAGAGATTAATCGGGAATTTTTCAATACAGATTTAACAGTATAAGTTATGTACATTTCTAAATATAAATCTAATTTAAAGAAACATCGATATTACAATAAATATGCAATAGTAAATCCGTCACATTATGTATTTGGGGTTTAAATATTACTAACACGTTATAAAAATTCAGTTCTCAATATTGTATTTATATTTGCGATTCAGTTTAATGTGTTAATCGATTGCGTTTTCGATGTTGAGAAAGCCTTCGACAGTGTAAGGCACATGAGTTAAAATTTCAAATGTCCCAAATGAAAGTACCCCGTCACTGTCTTTCCAACTTTCTAGTTAACAGAAAAGTTAGGATAAATGTATCTGGCACCTTTTCAGATTATATGACTCCAGAGGCAGGTGTCCTGCAATGAAGGATAGCTAACCCTATACTATTTATCATGTAAGATGCCCTTGTTAGACCTAAATTGCTACTTCTGATCCCAGTTTACTGACGGACGTGGCTATATAGAAGAGTTTATATTGTTGCGTCAGCGAGTCACATGACTACAGTGATGCAACGTTTCTAGAATTGTCATGTACTTTGGCGAATGCTCTAGTATTTACTAGTAGGGTAGGCTGGTATATATAAGAGGGGAAAACGTGACGCGGTGAGGTAATGTGTGTATAGATAGTGTGTAATTGATCTGCGGTCAGAAGTATTATTGACGTTCGTTGATATAGCGCGATTGTTGAAGTTAAGTGTATCGGTTAAGTTATATTCGGAAAGAATAAACCAGTTTTATTAAGTAAACACTTGTGTCGCTTAAGTTTCGTCGGAACGAAGTTACGGAAAATTAATTAACACAC
>NW_013753898.1:0-1092 GCF_000517525.1 Limulus polyphemus | reverse complement strand
GACACAGAAGGTGCACGGAATTGAATACGCATAGCCCAAGTCTCGTGCCATGTGGACACAGAGGGTGCACGGGGTGGAAGACGGACAGCCCGAGTCCCGTACCATGTGGACGCAGAGCGGGCAAGGGGCGGAAGACGGACAGCCCGAGTCCCGTACCATGTGGACGCAGAGCGGGCACGGGGTGGAAGACGGACAGCCCGAGTCCCGTACCATGTGGACACAGAAGGTGTACGGAATGGAAGACGGACAGCCCGAGTCTCGTGCCATGTGGACACAGAGGGTGCACGTGGTGGAAGACGGACAGATCGACACACACACAGCCACGGTTCAAAGACAGCACCTATGAGTAATAGATAACCACCTGATTCTGCAATTGATATGCAAAAATCTCTCCGCTCATCTGTTATCGACTCCCCCCCCCCCCCCAAGTCTTAACCTTGTTGTAGGAAACGTTTTACCGCTACAGTCAGGAATCAATAAGTAGAGTTTCGTCTCTTGCCGTTTCGGATGGGAACAAATATCACACTCATTTTTAAGCATTGGTCACTTCTAAGTGTGTTTTAATATTGGCTCGATAGGAAGCGTTGATATTTCTGACACACGCACTGTAGCAGTCTAGTTTCCAGCACACTACAGTGTCCATTATATAACTGAGTTTATACCTAAGTTTGTAAGTTACAAACAAGTGTACCACAGAGTCAGGAAACTCATCTGTAGGGTTAACTCGGGGAACAAATAAAACTGACGATTTTCCTTCCGACAGAGTCAGGAAACTCATCTGTAGGGTTAACTCGGGGAACAAATAAAACTGACGATTTTCCTTCCGACAGAGTCAGGAAACTCATCTGTAGGGTCAACTCCGGGGAAACACAGAAATAAACACATGATACCATTTACACACTAACCTTTACTACACACAAAATAAACACAAGGATACCATTTCACACTAACCTTTACTACACACAAAAATAAACACATGGATACCATCTTCACACTAACCTTTACTACACACAAAAATAAACACATGGATACCATTTACACACTTAACCTTTACTACACACAAAAATAAACACATGGATACCATTTACACAC
>NW_013753897.1:0-1666 GCF_000517525.1 Limulus polyphemus | reverse complement strand
CTCATATAAAGCATAAGTCTCAAAACTAGGGATATAACAGAAATTTATTCTGCATGCTTGAAAAATTACTCTAGCTATGTGACTTTGAACAATACTGGATGGCATAAATATCAAAATGGTTTACAAATTATGTAAGTACACCTAGTAGGGTTATACTTCATTAGTTCCAGGTTTACAGTTGTGATATCGTGAAATGTTATATTGTGACTTTATTTTAGGCCTGTGTAAGCCAGTAATTAATTCTTTATGTTATTGTCATTAAGTGGGTAATGAGTCACAAAACAAATAATCAAAGCATTTCAGAGGTGGGGGCGCCAAAAGTGTCTTTGCCCCGGGTGCTGAGAACCGTTGCTACGCCACTGTATAGTGTAACGGATTTACTTTTCATTTATCATTTGTCTCTTGAAATTTCTAAAGCAAAAAAATCTCTAACACCTTTTTACATCACTCTTTATCCCCAGCCGTGTTGCATCGGAAATGAGACACACCAACAGTACATTGAAAAATTTACAAAAACACTTCCTGTAAGCCCAGGTGACCTTCATGAAATCACTTAACTCCCTTTATATATTACTCATTCAGTTACATCACCATTCTCAGTTTGCCCCTGAGTAATAAAGGTCCACCTTTCGAAAGCTTTACATAGTTTTTTATCGTTATATGTGTATATATACTACTAATATAAAAAAAACGATTATCTGACGAGTTATCCCATTCACTGTGGTATGTAAAATTGTAAACAATTATTCATTTATTACATACTTGAATTTTTGTATATTTCGTATCAGTATTGTTGCCGTTTGTTTCCATTTTGATCTAAATTATTCCACTGACGCAATTTACATTTCATCTGTAGTCATTGTGGAATCATGCTACAAGCACAGTCTCAAATCAAACTTGTTATATAAATGTAATATTAATAAGTGATTTCCTTAATGTATACAGGGTAATTTAAAACACTGTTAACACTTGTATGGGTTTATGTTTTTTTTTATTTCCTATGTTTCATACAATCTCAGTTTGCTCTCCACAAATATCTATGCATGTCTTAAAGTGGTCAAACGTAGCAAGAGACCTTCCTGTTCTTGGACGACCACTTTTTCTGTAATCGTAATCGTCTGTAACGGACCCAGTTCTGACGAACTTATTGTACATTCGATAAATAGTCAACTTGAAAGGTGGGTCAGACTTGAAGTATCGACGAAACATCCTTTGTATGATAATTCTCTAAATTAAACCTTGTTGCCATCATGAAACCCCTGTAACAGAAATCCCATATAAGTGTAAACATTTTTAATCACCCTGTATTAACACTCATAAATTAGATATTTTGCTCTACGCATGTTCAGTATGATAAAGTTCTAGCTATCACTCTAAAGGTGAAATGGTAATATTATTATTTTTAACATTTCTTTTATGTCACCTAAAAAAGCCACTGTCGAAGAAGAAACTCTACCCGGTTTTGAGAAGGAAAACAGTGAAACCCTTAATGAAGTTACTACCACTGATGTGACTGTTACCGATAATAGGACATTTCCTGATGGAGCAGATGAACCCCACATGAAGCAGGAGCCAACGAGACGGAGACCAGTACGGAAGAAGATACCTCCCCTGTAAAATTAGAAGACTTTCTTGTATTTTAATTTTGTGTTTGTAAATTCTGTAC
>NW_013753896.1:0-2176 GCF_000517525.1 Limulus polyphemus | reverse complement strand
ATCTCTGATGCTTTGCTTCAGTAGAATATCAATATGAAGTTCAATATTTTTATTTTCAGTTTGGGTAAATAAGAAAGTCATTGTTGAGTCTTTCCTGTTGAATAATTTCTTGTTTCAGTGTGTTGTATGTCAATTTTTTGTTTGACTATAGAATCAGACATAAAATATGTAGTATTTATATAGTTTAGGACTGCTTACCTACATAACTAAATTTGAAATGTTAGGTTTATTAATCATGTCATCATGTTTTAAGTTAGTGAACTGTGGAGACTGTATGTAATATTAACACTACTTGTTATTTCTGTTAACCCTTTCAAGCTTTGTTTGATTTTAGAACATGTCTGTTCAAGTGAAAATGGAACAGTCTAGTGATCTGCTACAACATGTTTCAAAGTTCAGTTGTACTGATGATGAGAATCAGGATGGTTCATTCTATAATCTTATGAACCTAAAAACAGAAACTGAATTTCAAAGAGATATTGAATCAGGAATAGAAAGAACATGTGGTAAGTACAGACATCACTTAAAACTTAAATTTCTTGACATTGGCTCAACACTTACCATACAGACTTGATTGTTATAATGGTCTTGTAAACTTAAAGTAAACATAAGAGTTTCTCTACTATAATTTTGAATATATGTTTATATCTTCATGAAATTTAGTAAACATTACTGTTTTGTACACAAAAAAATCAGTATTTTTAATTAAGTATCTCTACTGAAAATCTGTTCATGAATATAGGGAGTTAGTGTGTTGACTACTCCAATTGCAAAGTGATTTTTTTCTTAAGATTTTAAATACTTTTTTTTATCTTAAAGTTATCAAATTTCGTTTGAGTAATCTCTAAAATATTTTAAATAAATATCAAATGATTTTTTCAGTAAAATGATATTGTTACATCTCCATTTGTTAATTGATTTCCCATAAATTCGTTCCGACGAAACTTTAGCGACAAAAGTCCTTCCTTAATAAAACTGGTTTACTCTTTCCGAATATAACTTTACGATACACTTAATTTCAACAATCGCACTAAAACAAACGCTATAACAACGAACGTGCTCAATAATACCCTGTTGACTGCAGATCAATTACTCACTGTCTACACACACATTAATTCCCGTCACGTTGTCACCCTCTTATATATACCAGAATACCCTATATCTAGTAAATGCTAGGGCATTCACCAAGGTACAGGATAGTTCTAGAAACGTGGCGTGACACTAGTCATGTGACCTCGCTGACGCAGCAACACGAACAGACGTTACTTCATTGAAATTTCTGGTAATTTTTACTTTGCTTTTGTCTACAGCTCAAGATCAAAGAACTCTTCATCAAACAGCTGCATAAATATAAATAATAAAATGTTAAAGAATTTTATCACGATGCTATAAGTGAACCTGTGGTATCATATAGCCTAGGCCCAAGTGAATAAAGTTTCCTATTTGCCCGATCCGTCAAAAAAAAAAAAGAGAGAGAGAGAACTCCCCACCCTTCCTTCAGCGAACTGTTTTGCGTAATTTAAACAATGTGCGTTCATACTTATTCACACGCAACTAAATATTAACTCTAACGTTGATTTAAGAATTAGGCCTAATACATAAACGTAATGTAAGATTTACCTAAAACACTATTTCACTGAAATCCTTACTTCGCTTTTGTCTACAAATTAGAACTCACGGTAAAAAACATTTTACAAGTCCTGATCAAGCAACTAGAAAATCTATATACTACTAAAAACTCTGAGATTGTTTGTTTTCTTGTCTGTAATTAAATACAGTAAAAACGGCGCACAATAGCGCCATATTTGTAATGAAATGAGAATAGAAACAGAATAATCAAGTTTCGTTAAAATCGGCCACGGGTTACAGAGTTAGCCCCGTTTTTCGGGTCACTTTCATGAAGATTTCTAGATGATTTTATGTACACTAGATGGCGCCACATTTGGTTTATCTATCTATCTATTCGTTTCCTACCTGATGAATCACTTTAAAATATCTTCTATACAACAATATATGCACAACAGAAATTAGATGATGAGATGAAAATGTGTTATAACGGCGGGTAGAAAGAACAACAATAAAATGGACCTACAATATTATTGACTATTTGGAAATAGTAACTATGGAGACGAGGTAATAAAATAAAAATCCAGCTGAGAACAACAACAAAATTTTA
>NW_013753895.1:0-2804 GCF_000517525.1 Limulus polyphemus | reverse complement strand
ATCACGGTTCATCCGTTGACACGATACTAGAGTGGATCACGGTTCATCCGTTGAGACGATATTTGAATGGATCACGGTTCATCCGTTGACACGATACTAGAGTGGATCACGGTTCATCCGTTGACACGATATCGAAATAGATCACGGTTCATCCGTTGACACGATATCTAAATGGATCACGGTTCATCCGTTGACACGATATCTAAATAGATCACTTCCGATTCATAGACACGATATTTGATTATTGTTGATCCGTTGACACGATAGTTGAATGGATCATTGTCGAACCATCGATACAGTATTTGAATGGATAAGTCGTAGGTATTAAACCGTATATTCAACACCCAAAGAAACATTTCACTCATAATAGGTGGAAGTTATAGACACGGCATCTGATTGGATAACTCGGTCAAAGCTGGAAAATTATAATTCGGTATTGTATCATTGCAACCGTGCTTTTTAGGCTCTTTCTACACGTTTTTTGGGGGGTATAATGACGTTCGAGATTTTTTTCTTCTTAAGTCTACGGAGCCCAGAACTTGCTGGAATACAAAACGAAAGGTTGAATGGTTTACAGAAGACAATCTCAACTGAATATGTCAATTAACCCTTTAAAACAACTGGTAGTTGACACAAGCTTTCCAACGTGACGTGTACAGAAACAATAGCCACTTTGTACTGAGAGAACAAACGAAAATGTAACGTTCTCGAAACTGTCAGACTACATAATCCACATCCTGGTTCGAACAACATTGGGCTGACTCATTAAAAAACAAAAAAAAACAGACATGAACAACATCAGCATTCTTCCTGCAACTCAGAAAATAAGTCAGTGACAAGCATTTTCTGTGATAAGTTTGATATTGGCTGAGGATAACAAATACATCTTAAATTATAGGTGAGGTTATAACGATTTAGTAGAAATAATTAATTATCTTGGATCTTACCATTAAACTAACAAATATATGCTTCTTGTAGAAAACGAAATTAGTAGTAGCTTTTGCAAGGCTTCGTTTATTTCTTTCGACTTTGCTCAATTTAAGTCCTGGCGTTATGTATATACGAGAATAGAAATTAAATGCATTATTATCTTGTAACTTAACAATAAGAACCAACGTCACACACACACACAATCAAAAAGTAATGATTAGATGTTCAAGGAATACGACAGCAGTACATCGCGAGGTTCACAGTGTTGTTAATCGTTACTACTGGCACGACATTTTTCTTTCCAGTGTGTTATAGACTCAACAGTTGACGTGTTTAAACGTGTTGAATAAAACTGTACGTCTGTTAGCTTTAAAAAAAAAAAAGGATTTAGATTTTATTGGAATTGAGACGTATACGAATTGGAGTTTTTAAAAGACACATGTAGACGAGATTATAAAACACGTACACATCAAATAAACCCCCCAGTGGCACAGCGGTATGTCTTACAACGCTAAAATCCGGGTTTCGATACCCGTGGTGGGCAGAGCACGGATAGCCCATTGTGCTTAATTAGAAAGAAACAAACAAACACATCAAATAATGTTTTTTATAAAATCGTTTAAACTAATTAAATTTATGCAGTTTCTTTGAAGGTAATTTAAAAGACTATTATTATTTTTTTTTCCAGTCTTATTGATTCATGAATCTCAATACTGTCACACACGTATGAGTAATAATAAAAAACAACACACTCCACTGTTTCCTATCTACTTAAATCTGTTTTTCCTTTCTTTGTCATACAGCGGAGAATAGCGCATGGAAACCGAAAACAAAACCAAATACACGTACTTCTAGTTCATAGTCGTAGATACGTTTTCAACACAACATCTATGTTCTTGGATTGGTTGGCAGGAAAGAAAATGTGTGGGGAATAGCGCATGGAAACCGAAAACAAAACCAAATACACGTACTTCTATTTCATAGTCGTAGATACGTTTTCAACACAACATCCATGTTCTTGGATTGGTTGGCAGGAAAGAAAATGTGTTTTAGGAACTGGGTACACGCTTAGAAGTAGCAGTGGGGTGATAGGTATAAAAAAAGTAAATAAAAAACATAGGAGGTTCTTTATATTCTAGCTTGTCAATATCGGTAATTTGAGTTCCTAATTCGTAGCTATAGACTTTGTATTTGGACATCACAAACATCTAATTTGAACCAGTGCTGCATTCAGCATACCACGTGACACACAGAAATCAATATTTAGGTGTGTTCTTATAATATTTACTATTAAGTTAAGAAATTAACTAATGTATAATACTAAAATATGAATTGTAATCTACAATTTGTTACCAAAGTTATTGACATAAATTCATGAAACAATAGTTCAATAAAATTTTGAGTGTAATTCAACAAACGCGATGACATGGCCTTTGACCCGTGACGATAGGGTTAATCAGCATCTTCAGTGGTACTAAACTTAATCAATTGGGGGGGGGGAATGCAAACTGAGAACTAGGTACACGGCGTGTACCCCCCCCCCCCCCCATTTCCATCACTGTTGGTTGGTAATACGTTTTGGAGGGAATATCCTATTAGTACTTTAAAATACGAATTCTAATGCAGCTATAAATTGACATTTTATCGCTCTTCTTTCTGTACGGTAAGCTAAATTTGTTTTTTTCTCTTTCTTTACTTACGTCATTGAATGATTCTTTTCGTCGTCTACTGCCAGAGCAGCTGGTATTTTCGAATGACGTAGAATCTGTATTTATAGACGCGAAGTGCGATGTTTGTCTAATCAGAAAACATGTAACGTAGTTTCTGACTATAAGGGACTTGAACAAGTGTTGGGAGACGAGAGACAACCAGCC
>NW_013753894.1:0-1100 GCF_000517525.1 Limulus polyphemus | reverse complement strand
TATTTAGTTTGGTTTAAAACCTACAAAATCTTCATTGCTTTCACTGTAATTTATTTTTTTATTATTTAGGGAGCATTATAAATAGTTATGTTTTTAAAAGAAAAAAACTACTATTGTCATAAATAACACATTCAATTGAACTAAACTATGCATGCCTATTTAAATATATTTACACATGGTTTGTTTTATCGTATATATACATGTATATTATTAATACATTCGGCGTATAGGACGCAAGCAGATTTTGACATCAAATTTTGGGGTAAAAAAGTGCGTCTTATACACCGAAAAATACGGTATATTAGTATTCAAAAGGTTTTGGTAAATCTAAGTAACCTGAGAATGTTGACACAAGCTTGACTAAGCACGTTTGTTTTGTTCTCCTTCTTTTGGGGATTTAAATTTTAAAATAGTAAAAATCTGAGCCACATCAGAGCTGGTTGTTTGTAAATGTGGTCACCTGAATAACATTGTATTCTAAATGTATTCCTTGCTGGTCTAGAAGCATCTATTTCGTTGATATTAAACGGAAAAAATAATCAATAAAATTCTAAACTAACAAGTCGTGATATAAATAAATAAAATAGCGCTTAAGGAGTAGGGATCTACTTATCTGAGTTCTGCCGGGATGGTAATATTTCTATGCTTTGCAACTCTGTCTCTGGACTTTGTTCCAGTGACAGATCTTTAATTTATTATGCGTGTTAAAGTAGCTGACAGATTGAATACTACCAATTCAAAAAACAAAATCTTGAAACGCTTGTCTCAGTACAACTCTTTTTTATACAAGCGTTGAATAAAAAGTACACTAGCAGGTGACCTTAGAGGGTTGCCATCTTTGCACCTGCTTATTTTGCTGGAATGTTCCTGGAAACACTGTATGAAATTAAGCATAGCAATCCCTCTAGTGGGAGTTTTAATTATTACTTTCTCGGTCGCCTATAATTGGAGGGTTAGGACGAACCTTGCCAGGTGAGTGAGTTGATATATTTGGAGACCGCCTGTAGGCTAAGTTCGCTGTAAATTCTGTCATGTGCCTATAATTCCTGGTTTCCTAGTTTGAACAATCATTCAAAGCCCCAGTCAGGTCATTGCTTACC
>NW_013753893.1:0-1101 GCF_000517525.1 Limulus polyphemus | reverse complement strand
CCATATGGTTTCACAGAGGTAAAATATTGCCTTACTAATCTTTTGACAAAAAGAGAAGTGCTCTAAGTATAAACATCATTCCAAAGTTGTGGTACTAAGAAGATTTTACTAGTAAAACATACTACACCGTGCCTCGTATAAACTGCTGCGTAATCGGTATTTCGCACTTAGTAATCCAGGGTAGGTGACTGGTCTAATACTATTAAAACTTTTAAATTTAGCCGTATCCTTTTCGAAAAACCTTTAAAACATCGAGACCGAGACCAGTCTTTAAAAGCTACAACACTGGAAGTTATATGGAATAGGTTTATTCATATACAGTGAGATGTAAAGTATAGAGCTGGTTGTTAATTATAATAAAGACCTAAAAAGCTTCTATTATCCCAACTATTTTCCTCTTAAAAGACACAAATGCACTATTAGACCTTAACTTTGAAAGGAGTGAGGTTTGATGAGTTATATTTGTGTGTGGATCTCTATATTTGACTACCTTGCAACTTGTGTAATGGTTGTAGTTAGTGGTAGAATAAATGAAGAGAATCTGCTTTGTTTATTTGTCCATGTGCTTAGCCTCATTTTCGCGACGACCTTGACACACCATATAAAGAAAACTGTGTCCTCATGTATTTTCTCTATTCCTGCCTCATTCTCAAAAAAATCGAAACAAGGATTTTAATGATGTATATAGGCCTGTCGTAAAGAAACATTGGTGATTACAAACAGAGGCCTGAGAGATCCTAGATGGACAAATAATTTAGCAACTGTGCCAGATATTTCAATGGGTGACGTTACTGTAATCATTCAGAGACATTCAAAGGTTTCTACAAAACACCTAACTCAAGGCCCCCATGGGTCATACGCAGTGGTGGGATTCAAATATTTTAACAACAGGTTCTCTCACTAGCAGCATGTAAAAATGTTAAATATTAAAAAAAAGGAGGGGCCAGAAAGCCCCCCCCCCCATCACTGAGAAAATAAAAATAGGCCGTCACGGATAGTGTTAAAGATTCTTCAGAAACTTTCAATTAAAAAAGTGTTTTATAATCTTTCAACTTAACAAAATTCAAATCTTTATTAATTTCTTCCATACGTAATACGTTA
>NW_013753892.1:0-1101 GCF_000517525.1 Limulus polyphemus | reverse complement strand
TATATATATATATATGTATATATATATATATATATACAGTATCTGTGTCAGTGTAAATTACTTGTACCTGATGATGACAAAACCTTGTCGAAACGTTGTACATTTGCTGTTATGTTAAACTTATATTAAAGTTATTCTTCATTACCCATTCAAGCCGTCTCCAACCATTATTAGTCTCAAAGTGGGTTCCTCGTCATCGAATTTGAAATACATACATGCTTGAGACAGGAGATATAAATTACCAATAGAAACTACGCCGAGTGATTTGTTCCAACAATGCAGACAAAGGATTTACATTATCCATAACAATACGTGACATAGGAAATAGTAATCTGGGCCAACAGGATTTCTTGTTTTGATAGGTCGAGGATCGATGACGAAAGGAACCAGCCAACCATAACCCTACAAAAATAACCTCACTAATGAAGAGATTCCACTACACTTCCGGAATGTCATAGACTCTTACTGTATTGGCTTACAATCAACGTACTAGAGAGTCAATTACATTAGGCCTAAGACTCCTCTTGTGTTGGGGAGAGGCAAACAAAACAAGTGTTTCCATTTATAAACTTAGCCCATCAACTAGAATCAAAGTTAGTGTAGGTTCATGACGGATAGAATTAAAGTTAGTGTAGGTTTATTATAAGTCAGAAGATGACGAAGTATAGAATTAAAGTTAGTGTAGGTTCATTATAAGTCAGAAGATGACGAAGTAAAGAATTAAAGTTAGTGTAGGTTCATTACGTTCGTGTAGATACACTATGAACAAGACGGGTAATTATGAAGTGTATAATAACACAATAATCCAACATACTGTAATTCTGTCTGTCTATCAGGTACATAACCTTGTAATAATCCAACATATTGTAATTCTGTCTGTCTATCAGGTACATACCCTTGTAATAATCCAACATATTGTAATTCTGTCTGTCTATCAGGTACATACCCTTGTAATAATCCAACATATTGTAATTCTGTCTGTCTATCAGGTACATACCCTTGTAATAATCCAACATATTGTAATTCTGTCTGTCTATCAGGTACATACCCTTGTAATAATCCAACATATTGTAATTCTGTCTGTCTATCAGGTACATACCC
>NW_013753891.1:0-1102 GCF_000517525.1 Limulus polyphemus | reverse complement strand
ATAATGTTATGAGATTTAAGCTATTTCGTCTAAACAATTATCTTTTCGTGTTCATTCTAGAATGAAAGAGGCATAATTTATATTTATTTCCTAATTTTTATGGTGGTTGTGAGATCGGTCAAATTTACCGAATCCGTACAGAGATTCGTTACTGAAAATAACAGATAAAATATAAAGTTTTTTCTTAAGAAATGTTTGATAACTATCTGGACATTATAAAGATTTTGCATGTGAAATTTGAAAATTTTCTGATGCATAAAAATATTTTTAATCTTAAAATGCAAATTATTTTCCATGATAGATAAGGCAAGATGGGAAAAGAAAAAAAAGGCATGAGAAATAATTGCTTAAAATTGCTTATGAAAGCATTGTAATGTTTAATGATAAACTGCCAAATTTTGTTAACATGAAAACTATAAGAAGCACAAAATGGTTAGGAGGTCGGTCCCAGGGACCGAGCCTGGGTTGGAAGAGTTAATAAATCAAATTTTGATATTATATAAGTTTTCATTTCAAAAAGAAATGTTTAAATAAATCTTCCCTTGTATGAGAATACTGACATTTGTTCTCTAGGTCTTGCCCACTCTCTAATTTATTTACTGCCCTTAATGTAAATTACTCATTATAGTATAGATATTACTAAGTAAAAGTCTAAATTATATAGCCTTCAACGTTATTTGTTTACAGAAATATAAACTAGAAAATCAGACCCACTTGTCATGTCCACCTGTCACATTTTACAAATTGTCAATAATTTACTCTGATGTTATATATCATTTATAACCTATAGAAAAACAAAGTTTTAGTCTATCAAATGATGATACATTGTTTTCAGTACAGAGCACTGTCGGTTTTAAAGTTTCCCTTGTGGTGTTCAGATTGAGGTGCTAAGGGATTTATTTTAAGGGCCTTAGTTAGAAAGCCAGTTAAGTTATAATAATTATAAGACATTGTTTACTTTGTTTATTCCGTGTTCTTAGGTGCAATAGTAAAATGAATAATAAATATATGTCATCGGTACAAAGAAGTAGGCTTAAGTTTCAACCAACAGCAAAATAGTAAGACATTGAATATAAGTACTCTATTTAGGCTTAAGTTTCAA
>NW_013753890.1:0-1103 GCF_000517525.1 Limulus polyphemus | reverse complement strand
CTTGATGAAGCAGATGAACCCCACATGAAGCAGAAGCCTAATGAGACGGAGACCAGTACGGAAGAAGATAATTCCCGTAAAATTAAGAGACTTTGTTGAATTGTAATTTTGTTTGTAATTCTGTACATTTAATTAAGTTATTGTTAATTTTTATTGGTTTATTGTAAGTGGCTATTATTCGGGACGAACAATACTAAGGAGGGACAGTGTTGCCTCAGCGAGGTCACGTGACTAGTATCACGCCACGTCCTTCTAGAAATATTCTGTTCCTTCATGAATACTCTAGCGTTTAATAGATATGTGTTAGTCCAGTATATATAAGACGGTCACAAAGTGACGGGAACAATATGTGTGTGTAATTGAACTGCGGAGGTAATGAGTAAGAATATTGTTGAGCACGTGAGAAGATCGTTGTGAGTTATAGCGTTTGTTATAGAGCGACTGTTGAAATTAAGTGTATCGTAAAGTTGCATTCGGAAAGAATAAACCAGTTTTATTTAAGAAAGGACTTGTGTCGCCAAAGTTTCGTCGGAACGAATTTACGGAAAGTTAACTAACGAACGGAGACGTAACAGTATATATATAAGGGTGGATCGAAAATATAACTTTTATATCATTATCGGCAGGTATGCGATTGATGTCTTTTAATAGTAGTAATTGTGTGAATACGTTTCAGGCTTGTAAAATTATATCTTGTACTGCCGAGAGAGAAGGGGGGGGGGTATTTTCCTGAAAATATCCATAATAAAAGTACATGAGAAACCAAAGTACCAAAACATTTAGCTAATTTAGGAGTTTTATATACTAAATTACCCAGAACTCCCCCACGAGGAGGTAGTTGCATGTCGAGTTCCACCTAACCACCCTTCCTCTGGGCAATAGAATTAATAGATTATGTATTGTTTCTTAGTATTAAATATTTTCATGATTTTGCGAGATTGAAGTTTTGCTTTAATGAATCATTACTTCTGCGATAGCCACAAACAGCTGCAGAAACTTCTGTTACTATTTTAACATGCTTAATGAAAGACACCAAATGTTCATTGCTTATAATTTTTTGTAAGTGGTGGCTCTACTCCCAGTCCACATTATTAGATTAGTGT
>NW_013753889.1:0-1100 GCF_000517525.1 Limulus polyphemus | reverse complement strand
GTATAAAGAGAGAAAATTGAAGAATACTAACTGTACTAAAGAAGCAGGGAATATGATAAGGCTGATAATGGAATTACTGGAAGATATCTTAGAAGAATTCTTAATGGAATTATACAGATTATGACCGAGATAATTCCTCGTGTTAACTTTGTTGATAACGTAACTAATGATGTGTCTATGTTATTTAACACAATAGAAGGTCTTATTAATGAACACCTAGACTTTCAAAGTGAAGAATTCAATGATTTAGAGTTAGTGTTGTTTCAAGATAACCTTGAGGGTTTCGAAATGAGCTGTTCAACAGTATGTAAATAAAGAAGTTATTTTGATTTGTATCTAGTTGTATCTGTGTGAGTTCTTTATTCCACACAGGTAAATTTTCTCGAGTTGGTGGCTTGTGTGCTCCACTCTCGACAGCACGACCCGAAATACAAATAAATGTATTTGTAGCAAGTATAAAGTCGAACCCAACGACTATGCCCACGGGCTGCCCATTACACATAAATATTAAATAACTGATTATAATAATTGCCTTTTGTAATATATTTATTTATTTAAAATAATAATGTTTCACACATTCTTTTTCAAATCATCCATCAACAACCAATCTTTTACGCATGTTTTTAGCTCTCCAACTTTATCTATATTCCATATATTTCTGGTTGCTTGATTCTTTATGTAAGGTATTTTATAAATTTTTACTTTTGTTAGATTATTATTATTATTATATATGTTGGTATTTCGTACTAAAGGCTTTCTAATTATATTGTAATATAAATACGATTTCGATACTTTGTTATTAGGATTATAATCCGAATTTGAATTTAAAAGTTTTTATAAAGTACAAATATATCAAATAAATGATTTTTTTTATAATTTTGTCTGTTATTATATTTGTATTAATATCTACATTTCCTTTTAAAATTGTCTTATTAAGCTTTCTTTTTTGAATTATATTAAGTAATTATAGGTGGATATTACTAACAGATTCGGATAAAGAAACATAAATTAATTTGTTTTTAGTTTTAATTTTAATGTAATTAGGGCCGGAGTTAAGTATCATGGGCCCCAGAACAAATAACTAAAACAGATCCGCCATG
>NW_013753888.1:0-2349 GCF_000517525.1 Limulus polyphemus | reverse complement strand
ACCGAATAAATCAACATGTGAGATAAAGTGAAGTTTAAGTGATGTCATGGAATGTTGGAAGTATTGTGAGTAGCTTTCAATGTATTGTTATAAGTGATTCTCTTTTCTGGGGCACTTTGCTTTACACGGTCATTCCTAGCTTGCCCCTGACAAACTAGGAATGGCCAAATAAATCAACATGTGAGATAAAGTGAAGTTTAAGTGATGTCATGGAATGTTGGAAGTATTGTGGGAAACACTTATAACAATACATTGAAAGCTACTATTTTGTCTCTTTAGACTGGTGTGATATTAATCTGACATACCTTTTACTGTCTTCCACACCAGCATTTATGTTTGATCCTCTTGACGTCTGGCAAATGTCTGATATTTTTGTAATTTCTTTTTTTATTTTTGCACCTTTCAGTGATTTCTTGCCTCTTCTGCTTGTGTGTGCAGGAACTTTGTACTTAAGAATCTGATAATGAAGAATAATGAAAGTTCATGACTTATGTTTCCAATAAAGTTCACAAACAACTTGTTATTTTTATTCTTATTTTCCTTTTAATTTCATTGATAAAGTTTATATCATTAATAAAGGAACAATACAAAATTGATACGACTCAAAAATATGATATCCTATAACCCGAGAGTTTTTGAGAGGTGGACCTTTCTTCCTCAGGGGCAAGCTAGGAATTACCGTGTGAAGCAAAGTGTCCCAGAAAAAAAACAATATAATATCACACCAGTCTAAAGAGACAGAAGACAAGTCTCTTTAGACTGGTGTGATATTATATTGGGTGTGATATTATATTGTTATTTTAGTCTAAAGAGACAGAAGACAACAATATAATATCACACCAGTGTTAAGTGATAGGATCATGAGTAGTATTAGTTTAACTGTTAAGTGATAGGATCATGAGTAGTATTAGTTTAACTGTTAAGTGATAGGACCATGAGTAGTATTAGTTTACTGTTAAGTGATAGGATCATGAGTAGTATTAGTTTAACTGTTAAGTGATAGGACCATGAGTAGTATTAGTTTACTGTTAAGTGATAGGATCATGAGTAGTATTAGTTTAACTGTTAAGTGAAAGGATCCTTAAAGAATCCTAGCAACCTACACAGTTTTGATCAAATTTCATGGTGCTGAATTCATTTGATAGATTATTAATACTATTTAAAATATCTTTAAACCTGCAATACGTGCTTCTATGAATTATATTGTTGTCTTCTGTCTCTTTAGGGTTAAACTAATACTACTCATGATCCTATCACTTAATAGTTAAACTAATACTACTCATGATCCTATCACTTAACAGTTAAACTAATACTACTCATGATCCTATCACTTAACAGTAAACTAATACTACTCATGATCCTATCACTTAATAGTTAAACTAATACTACTCATGATCCTATCACTTAACAGTTAAACTAATACTACTCATGATCCTATCGCTACACTATCTATTCAGTTATGTACCAGCTGCTCAGTGTTGGCTAACAATACAAAGAATTAAGTTGTGGCGAAATTCTACAAGTTCTTCAAATACCTAAAGAATGATAGGTTTCTTTTTTGTGAGTGTAAAACAATTAAATACACCAGTTCGATTTTCCATACCTCACTACTACGAAGGCTTGGTTTGTTCTGAAGATTTATAGGTGGTAGTGTCCATGGTCACTGATGAGGAGTGGAATTCTCTGAAACTAATCAGGCTCACAGACAGACCCCCAATGAAAGAACAGACCATTCCAAGCTTTTTACTTGTTGTTAAACAAATATTTAAACAATTCTATTGAAATATAATTATCAATATTTTTTCCTAAGTCTTTTAAGATTTCACTTTTTTTTTAATTCTATATTTAATACCTTTCTTTAATATTGATTCTAATTCTTTATCTTTGACAAATTCTAAATTTCCTGTAACTATAACATTATAAAAGACATCTTTAAAAACACTATTATTACAGTTATAAGATAAATTGTCAACTTCTATTGATTAAAATCTTCAATGAATTTTTTATAGTTAAAGAAAAGAGGTCCTATAGGTTTATTATATTTAAAACTGACTATCAGTTGAAACAAGATTATGGGAAAAATATCTTTTTGAACACGTTTATGGATCGGGGAAGGTAAATATAAATCATTATAAACTTTATGTTTAAAATCAATTACTATATAAGATTTCTTTACTGAAGGGAGTATAGGTATACAATTCCATTTTAATCTAAATTTAATTAGATCTATAATTAAGTCTTTAACATGGATATTTTTAAACTCAACGTTTAACAGATATTTGAGTTTTGCATTTGTTAATACAAATATTTGTTTTATTATAAATTTTGCCAGATTAACAGATCTGTCAA
>NW_013753887.1:0-1101 GCF_000517525.1 Limulus polyphemus | reverse complement strand
AGTCACGCGACCTCGCTGGCGCAACACTGCCCCTCCTTAGTATTGTTCGTCCCGAACAATAGCCACTTATATTAGACCAATAACAATTAACAAGAACTTAATTAAAATGTACAGAATTACAAACACAAAATTACAATTCAACAAAGTCTCTTAATCTCGTTGGCTTCTGCTTCATATGGGGTTCATCTGCTTCATCAGAAAATGTTCTATCGTCGATAACAGTCACATCAGTGGTAGTAACTTCATCAAGAGCTTCACCGTCTCCCTTCTGAAACTGAGTAGAGTTTCTTCTTTGACGGTGGCTTTCTCAGGTGGCACGTCTCCAGCAGCGTCATTTGTTCGTCCCAACTGAAATGTCCTGGACCATAATAATGCCAAAGCCTGTTGGCATGCGCCACTTTTGGCTTACCTCGCCGACCACATTTTATCCGGAAAGTCACGTCTGAGAGACGCTCCACTATGTCATATGGGCCTTCCCATGGAGAAGAAAACTTAGGAGACTTCCCTTTGGTATTCCTGGGATTATACAACCACACCTTGACTTCTGGTTCAAAGCTGACTTCAGTAGATCTCTTATCATAAGATAACTTCATCGAATCAGCAGACGTTTTCAAGTTTGAATGCACTTGATGGTGAATATCATCCATCCTTTTCGATAACACTTTCACAAACTCTGACATATTCACAGGCAACACTTCATAAGGTGGGCATCCTTTATGCTTGGGTCCCCTTTTAGCACTACACGTACTGCATGTTCTGCACCATTCTTCCACATCTAGCCTCATACCTATCCAGTAAAATCTTTGTCGTAGATGACTCAATGTCTTCCTAATTCCGAGATGTCCTCCTGTTAAATTATCATGGGATTGACAAAGCACAACTTCCAGTAACTTCCTTGGTATAACCATTTGCCAAGTCATCAATTTCCCATCTGTAGTTTCCCATCTCCGGAGAAGAATACAATCTTCAAGCTTTAACTGGTCCCATTGTGTCCAATAGTGCTTTGTCACAGGGCTTAGACTAGACACCTTCTCCCGAGCAGGACGCAAAACACTTGCTTTTAGGAAATCAATTATTGGCTTCAAATCTTGATCTTTCTCC
>NW_013753886.1:0-1101 GCF_000517525.1 Limulus polyphemus | reverse complement strand
GTTTAGACACTTTACTAACACTAGCAGCTATGTAAACTCCTGCTTCTTCTATTTCTATAGGCTCAACTAACACTTCTTCGTTAAACTTAAAGTCATTTACTTTAGCTTCGATTATGAATTGACTTCTCGCAGGTACTTCAGTTATTTTAACTAACCTTACAGGAACTCGTTCTTTCAAACACTCCTGTTGGGATGCTCTGTTGCTTATGTTAGGCATAAGTGTAGAGTCATCTGTGGGGTTTGAATGATTATTTTCCTGTTTTATGAGTTTATGTCTATTCATTAACTTATTCTGCCTTACTTTACTATCGCTCACCTTATGACTTCTGCTAGGTTTAACGTTTTTCTGTGTAGTCCTATTCTCTGGCTTTCTTTTAGAACTTTCTTTAGGACACTTCTTATTCTTACTCCTCCGACTTAGTCGTGTGTCACTACACTTTAAGAAGTCAGTGCTGTTGTTCTGGGACGGTTGATCCTTAGCCTTGCTAGTACAAACGTTAGGCATCTGACTGTTAGTCAGCAGGAAGGTATCATGTGTCGTAACTGTCGCACATAAGTTTGAAGGTTCGCACCCTTCAAAACTTAAGACCCCTGTTTCTATGCGTAGCTTACTTTGGGTAAGAGAAATTTCAGTGTCGTAAGTTCTTAAGAAATTTTGCCTTATAATACCATCTGTGTCTAAGTCTATCTGCTTACAGATGTAAAACGAATGACTTAGCTCTAGGTTTCCTACTTTTACTTGCATATTGTATCTACCTAATGTCTTAACAGGGTGTTCTGTTATAGACGTTAAAATACTTCTGGAAACTTCTTTCCAAGCATTATCTAATAATGTCGGATTTCTATCTACTAATTCAGAACTTAGTAGAGACGATCGAGCACCCGTATCAACCAATAACCGACATGCTATACCTTCTATTTCTACTTGAACTACTGGTGATACTTCATTAATAGTATGAATACCCGATCATTTATCCCATACTGCCAGAACTACCTCTACTTTCGTTCTGTAATCCCGGCGGGGATTACGTTTTTTGGACCTTTAGAGAAGGTAGGTTTACTATTAGTAAATCTTCTTCCGTAGGTTCCAGCCTTTGGGGC
>NW_013753885.1:0-1103 GCF_000517525.1 Limulus polyphemus | reverse complement strand
GGGGAACATCACGAATAATCCAGTATGTACTAGGCGCCCCCTATTCCTGTATATAAGTGCGCCGGATAACGTGAGACAAATTAATCGGAATTGAATTGCAGACAGGCAGAGATAAAGACGGACAATTGAGTCAAGCGCGGTAGTGACCGTAAGTAAGTGCGTGAATCATTGTGAATTATAGCGTGTGTTTAAAGTGACTGTGGAAATTCAGTGTATTGCAAAGTTGAATTGAGAAAGAATAAACTAGTTTTATTTAAGAAAGGACGCGTATCTCTGAAGTTCCTCGGGAAGAATTTATACCCGGAAATTAACAAACGAACACAGAGACGTAACAGTATTTTCACGAAATAATAACATTCCTTTAAACATTACTGAGTCGTTACGAATGCATCTTAAATACGGGTATTCATATTGATATATAGATTTACATACTTGGTTTACTTATCCATATAACAACTGAACGGTATCATTATGTTGAATTGTTAGTGGCCTTTTTCTTTTGAAATCTGGAAAATAACGACTGATTTCACAGTAGAGTTTCTTTTATTATCAGCTTTTGAAAATTATTGTTTTGGTGTTAACGTCATGTAGAAAATATAATAATGCGCTTTCCACTATGTTTATCTGAAACGTTCATAGATGGCAGCAGCATTTGGCCACAAATCGAGTAAGTTTTAGTAAATAATACAGAAAGAATATTTCCCTAATTACGGGGCTTGGCATGGCCTGGTAGTTTGGACACTCGACTCACAATCTGAGATTCGAATCCACGTCACCGAACGTACTCGCCCTTTCAGCCGTGTGGGGCATTATTATGTTACGGTCAATCTTACTATTTGTTGTTAAAAGAGTAGCCCAAGAGTTGGCGGTGGGTGGTGTTCACTAGCTGCCTTCCCTCTTGTCTATGACTGTTACATGATCGTTACAAAATTCAATTGAAATGGTCATGATATGTTGTTAGGATTTTGTTAGTTTGTTGTTAAGCGCAAAGCCACACAATGGGCTATCTGTGCTGTGTCTACCAGCGGTATCGAAACCAGATTTTTTTTAAAGCTGCTAACAACCGGTGTTTGTGTTGTCTGTAAGTAAGGTATACCTAAGTC
>NW_013753884.1:0-3022 GCF_000517525.1 Limulus polyphemus | reverse complement strand
GTTTGTAGGTTTACTTTCTTCTTAGAATTCTTCTCAAGAAGTCGATAAGCCATCTTAACGTTGTTAGAACAACGGGTAAAAGTTGTAGCTAGTGATGAGTTGGCCGACGCATTTCGAATGCGTTCTGCATCCATTATCAAAGCTGAATGTTGTGTGAATTATGATTACTGTTGGTGGATATTTATAGGTATGGGTAAGCAGGTGGTGGTATCTAGCTCGTGGGAGGCGTTAATTGGTGGAGTGTTGTATTGTGGCTTGGGGGGTTTCTCACTGAAGACTTATTGTTTGAAATATTGTGTGAAAAGAAGGATCTTACCACAATAACACATCAAAATGGCTGACAAAATCACTAGGGTGCATTCTGAGCTTGTGATTCATTATTCATGTTATGTATTGAAGTAAGTGTACATAAAGGAGCATTTCCAAAAATGAAAAGAAGTGAGTGGGGCCACTGTGTTTGATTCAATACAAATGATATCTTAGCATGTAGAAAAGAAATGAGGTTCTTATATTATATTCTAGTTTCTCAATATTGGTAATTTGAATTTCTAATTCGTTCAAAACTATAGACTTTCTATCTGGATCACAAAGATATAATTCAAACCAGTGGTTCATTCAACATACCACATGACACAAAAAATCAATGTTTAGCTGTGTTTTTAATATTTATTTTTAAATTAAAAAATTTTTTTTTTTTTTTGCTGTCATTTGCTGAATAGTCTTAAGCCTACTTTTTTAGACTTATGGTACAAATACATTAATTATTTATTTAATTAGATAATGTCCCTAAGAGTACAGAATAATAATACACACAAAGCAAACAATATTTTGTACCTATCATAATTTATCTGGTTTTCTAAATTTTAAAGCTTCCATTATGCTTGTCTTCCTAAACATGTACATAATCCTATCGCAACCGGACGTGTGTCAAAGACCTGTCATCTTGTTTGTTGACTTGCATTCAAAATTTTATTGAACTACTATTTTATGGATTTATGTCAATAAGTTTGGTATGAAATTTTAGATTATAATTCAAATTTTAGTATTATAAGTTGGTTACAATATGTAGTATTTATATAGTTTAGGACTGCTTACCTACATAACTAAATTTCAAATGTTCAAGGTTTGTTTGATTTTAGAACATGTCTGTTCAAGTGAAAATGGAACATCCTGATAATCTACTAGAAGTTGTTTCAAAGTTCAGTTACAGTGATGATGAGAATCAGGATAGTTCATTCTATAATGTTATGAACCTGACAACAGAAACTGACTTTCAAAGAGAGATTGAATCAGGGTTAATAAGAACATGTGGTAAGTACAGATATCACCTAAAACGTAAGTTTCTTGACACCGGCTCAATACTTACAAACAGACTTGATTGGTGTAACTGATCTTGTAACCCTATAGTAAACATAATAAAAAATACAAAAGCATAAGGGTTTTTATACCATATCTTCATGAAATTGTCTAAACATTAGTAGTATTTTGTACACAAAAACTTAGGTGTTTAATTAAGTATCTGTACTGAAAATTTGTTCGTGAATATAGGGAATTAGTGTGTTGACTACTCCAATTGCAAAGTGATTTTCTTCTTAAGATTTTCAATACTTTCTTCATCTTAAACTTATCAAATTTCACTTGAGTAATCTCTAAAATGTGGTAAATAAATATCAAATGATTTTTTCAGTAAAATGATATTTTGTGTGTTATCTTATTTACATTATCTCTATACACAATCCTTTGATTTGACCAACCTTGTAATCACCATAGAAAAAATACCAAATACATTTCCTTTCTTTCTATAATGGCTCTAAGTTGTAACATGAAACTACAGTTTCTTTATGTCAAATACCTTAAAACTCCTAACAGTATATATACCTAATTTATACCTAATTTTAATTGTTTTATTGTCCTTACACTTGTGTCTAATTAAAAATCCAGCATTAGTTGTAAATCACTCGACGAATGTGTAGCTTATGTTACTGTATTGAACACGTAACCTACAATCTGTTCATGAGCATACTTCATGAAGAATTTTTATCATCTTTCATTATCTTACTTAACCTAACGAGATTGTGATTGATATATTTTAGTGAATTTATTAAAAATAAAATATAGAATGCACATCAAAAACAAGAAATATATCAGCTCTGACCTGTTGATGTCTGATTCTATAGTCAAACAAAAAAAAGAAAGTGATTGTTGAGTCTTTCTTGTTTCAGTGTGATGTATGTCAATTTTTTGTTTGACTATACTCTGATGCTTTGCTGCAGTAGAATATCAACATGAAGTTCAATATTTTTATTTCAGTTTGGATAAAGAATCTGCAGAAAACATTGGGTAATACACAGTGAGAAAAACAAAATATGTAAAAAAAAGTGGATAAGCAAATACATATCAAATATTGTCTTCATTTTGTTTTTATCAAACCGGGTTAAAACTAAAAACTATAACCAGTAAAAAGCCTTTTTTCATATTTAATTTGGACAGTGTCACCATCATTAATGTCTAAGGCAAAGTTTGAGATAAAATATGTCTAAAATGGTGCTTTCACTGGCATTCTTATACTTGAAGTAATAGCAGAATTAGTGTGTACATTGACCACTGTCATTAGGCACAATCACTGGAACTTCAATCCTCTTAAAGAGACAGTGAAATGGGTTAACATGACCAAAGACAGTTTGCATGAGTCAGGTTGAATGCAGAATTACATTTAGTTCTTTCTATACAATGTGTGGAAAGACCAGGTAAGTTAGATATCTTGATAAAAGAGTTAGCACAAAGGATTACATATAAAGTGTAATAAACTTAAAATAAGACCCAAAACTTGAGCACTTTTGAATAGCTCAACTCATTTAACAATCAATTCACAAATGAATTAAGGCTGACAATTCCTCAGTGTAGTACCACCACATGAAACCTATATAATTGTACAGGAAGTACATGATAATCACTTTCCAACTGGAAACAAACTGATGAAAACCAAGAAAAAAGTTAAAATAATAAAAGCAAGTTTTAACTG
>NW_013753883.1:0-1100 GCF_000517525.1 Limulus polyphemus | reverse complement strand
AAGGTTAAATATTTTAATATGTCATTACAGTCTACGTTGCAACATCTAGTTGTTGAGGCTAATTATATTATCATGTCATTACAGTCCACGTTGCCACATCTAGTTCTTGAGGTTAAATAAATTATATTAACATGACATTATAGTCCACGTTGCCACATATAGTTATTCAGTTTGAGTATATTATATTAAAACAATTTTGAATCTTGAACATGTCATAACAGTCCACTTTCCACAACTATTTATTAATGTTAAGAATATTATATTAAAATGTCATTACAATCCACGTTTACACATCTAATTATTGAGGTTAAGTATTTTAATATGAGATTACAGTCCACGTTGCAACATTTAATTATTGAGGATTAGTATATTATATTAACACGTCATTAAAGTTCACATTGCCACATCTAGTTTTAGAGGTTAAGTATATTATATTAACATGTAATTACAGTACACGTTGTCATATCTAGTTATTGAGGTTAAATTTATTATATTAAAATGTCATTGAAATCTTCGTTACCACCTCTTGTTATTGAGGCTAAGTATATTATATTAATATGTCTTTACAGTCCACATTGCCACATCTAGTTTTAGAGGTTAAGTATATTATATTAACATGTCATTACAGTCCATGTTTCCACATCTATTTATTGAGGTTAAGTATTTTAATATGTCATTACAGCCCATGTTGAAACATCTAGTTATTGAGGTTCAGATATTATATTAACACGTCATTACAGTCCTCGTTACCACGTCTAGTTATTGAGGTTAAGTATATTATATTAACATGTCATTACAGTCTTCGTTACCACCTCTAGTTATTGAGGCTAAGTATATTATATAAACATGTCATTACAGTCCACGTTACCACATCTAGCTATTGAGGTTAAGTATATTATATTAAAACAATTTTGGAGCTTTAACAGGTCATTATAGTCTATATTGCCACCTTTAATTATTGAGGTTAAGTATATTATATTAACATGTCATTACAGTCTTCGTTACCACCTCTAGTTATTGAGGCTAATTATATTATCATCTCATTACTATCAATGTTGTAACAACTAGTTATTGAGGTTAAGTATGATGTATTAACATGT
>NW_013753882.1:0-2119 GCF_000517525.1 Limulus polyphemus | reverse complement strand
TGTGAAAGTGTTATCGGAAAAAATGGATGATATTCACCATCAAGTGCGTTCAAACTTGAAAACGTCTGCTGATTCCATGAAGCTATGTAATGATAAGAGATCTACTGAAGCCAGCTTTGTACCAGGTGACAAGGTGTGGTTGTATAATCCCAGGAAGACAAAAGGGAAGTCTCCTAAGTTGTCATCTCTATGGGGAAGGCCCATATGACATAGTGGATCGTCTCTCAGACGTGACTTTTCGGATAAAATATGGTCGGCGAGGTAAGCCAAAGGTGGTGCATGCCAACAGGCTTTGGCTTTATCACGGTTCAGGACATTTCAGTTGGAACGAAGTGAACAATGGAACAAATGACGCTGCTGAAAAAGCCACTGTCGAAGAAGAAACTGTACTCGGTTTTGAGAAGGGAAACAGTGAAGCCCTTGATGAAGTTACTACCACTGATGCGACTGTTACCGATAATAGGACATTTCGTGATGGAGCAGATGAACTTTACGTGAAGCAGAAGCCAGCGAGACAGAGACCAGTACGGAAGAAGATACGTCCCGTAAAATTAAGAATGTTGAATGTTAATTTTGTGTTTGTAAATCCTGTACATTTAATTAAGTTATTGTTAATTATCTATTGGTTTAATTTAAGTGGCTATTATTCGGGATGAACAATACTAAGGAAGGGGCAGTGTTACGACAGAGGAAGTCACGTGACCCTGGTAACACGTAATGAGTTCTAGAAAGATCCGGGAACATCACGAATAATCCAGTATTTGCTAGGCGCTCTCTATTCTTGTATATAAGTGCACCAGATAAAGCGAAATTATTAATGGGGAACAGAAGTGCAGACAGACAGAGATGGACAACTGAGTAAAGCGCGGTAGTGACCGTAAGTAAAGGGTGTGAATCGTTTTGAATTATAGCGTGAGTTTAAGTTAAAGTGACTGTGGAAATTAAATGTATTGCAAAGTTGAATTGAGGAAGAATAAACTAGTTTTATTTAAGAAAGGACTTGTATCGCAGAAGTTTCTTCGGAAAGAATTTCTACGAAAAATTAACAAACGAACACAGACGTGACAGTATTATATGTTCAAATTCGATGACGAGGAACCCAAAACCTTGTCGAAACGTTGTACATTTGCTGTTATGTTAAACTTATATTAAAGTTTTTCTTCATTACCCATTCAAGCCGTCTCCAGCCATTACTAGTCTCAAAGTGTCATCATCAGGATTTGTAGCTACGTCATAAAGTCACGTGATCCGAAGTTTATGCCGCCATGTTAGTAAGCGAGTTGACCAGGAAAACCAAATAGGCCATACGTTTATAAACACAGATCCCGCACACACAGAAAACCGGTCAGACATCTTGTTTATCTTGTAGTTTGTTTGTTCGAATCAAGCAACGTAATCTCTGCAGAATACGGAAAACTACTGTAACTGTAAGAACGCAACGACTAAAGTAAAACGGCATAAACAAGTAACAGACAACATACACCTAACCCCACCAAGTTTTACACCGGACATAAAGTTAGATTCAGATGAGATGAATTTCTTGAGCACAGTTTAGTAAAGAAAAAAACTATAAAATTCGATTAACGAAAGCTTATTTTTGAAATATCAATTGGTATACATCCATAAATACACCAAAAAACAAAGTATTCGCTGCAGTTTACTTTGATACCAGAATTTCATAAGAGTGTATGTCTGTGAGATAATGACTTAAAAAAAAACCCGTTGTATGTTTTTATAGGCGGACGATTGGTTGACTGGAATATTTTGTTTATTATTTTCATTTGTAAGATATTCACACTTCAGTCAAATTAATCAATTTTTTAAGTTACATCACGATGAATTTTTCGTATCACGAAAAGTTTTAACTTTCTTATTTTACGTGAGATTGTGGCTTGAGAAACTGCCCTCGAGTTTATGACGACAGCATTTTGTACATCACCACAATAATAATTATATCTATATAAATATAATAGTGCTATCTGTTGTATGGCCATGTAACTACTTCGCAGGGTGTGGATGGTTCTTCGCCACAATTTGGTTTGTTTGTTTGTTTGTTTTGGAATTTCGCGCAAAGCTACACGAGGGCTATCTGCGCTAGCCGTCCCTAATTTAAGCAGTG
>NW_013753881.1:0-1101 GCF_000517525.1 Limulus polyphemus | reverse complement strand
TAAAGTAGGGAGTGAAAATCAATTACTTGTATCTTGTTGTAGGGAGTGAAAATCATTTACTTGTTTCTTCTTGTAGGGAGTGAAAATCATTTACTTGGTTCTTGATGTATGTAGTGAAAATATTTTACTTGTTTCTTGATGTATGTAGTGAAAATATTTTACTTGTTTCTTGATGTACGGAGTGAAAATCATTTACTTGTTTCTTGATGGACAGAGTGAAAATCATTTACTTGTTTCCTAATGTAGTGAGTGAAAATCATTTACTTGTTTCTTCATGTAAAGAATGGAATTCATTTACTTGTTTCTTGTTGTAGGGAGTGAAAATCATTTACTTGTTTCTTCATGTAGGAATTAAAATCATTACTTTTTTCTTGATGTAGGGAGTGAAAATCATTTACTTGTTTCTTAATATAGGGAGTGAAAATCATTTACTTGTTTCTTAATGTAGGAAGTGAAACTCATTTACTTGTTTCTTGATGTAGAGAGTGAAAATCATTAGCTTTTTTTTAATATAGGAAGTTAAAATAATTTACTTGTTTCTTGATGTAGAAAGTGAAAATCATTAACTTGTTTCTTAAAGTAGGGAGTGAAAATCATTTACTTGTTTCTTGATGTAGGGAGTGAAAATCATTTACTTCTTTCTTGATGTAGAAAGTGAAAATCATTTACTTGTTTCTTGATGTAAAGAGAGAAAATCATTTACTTGTTTCTTGTTGTAGGGAGTGAAAATCATTTAATTGTTTCTTGATGTAGATAGTGAAAATCATTTAATTGTTTCTTGATGTAGAGAGTGAAAATCATTAACTTGTTTCTTAATGTTGGAAGTGAAATCATTTACTTGTATCTTAATGTACGAAGTGAAAATAATTTACTTGTTTCTTGATGTAGAGAATGAAAATCATTTGTTTCTTGTTGAAGGGAGTGAAAATCATTTACTTCTTTCTTGATGTAGGGAGTGAAAATCATTTACTTGTTTCTTGATGTAGAGATTGAAAATAATTTACTTGTTTCTTAATGTAGGAAGTGAAAATCATTTACTTGTTTCTTGATGCAGAGAGTGAAAATCATTAACTTCTTTCTTAAAGTAGGGAGTGAAAATCA
>NW_013753880.1:0-1099 GCF_000517525.1 Limulus polyphemus | reverse complement strand
GTCTCCTTGAGACTGACTTGTTGGTGATATTCTTCCTACACTGGCTCCTCAAATGTCCGTGATTTCCACAGTTCCAACAACCTTTCTGGATAACAACCTTTTTTGCTGTGGCATCTCCCCTGTGTTGAAGTTGCCAACACTGAGCTCTCTTGTGCCCAGGTTTGTTACAGTGCCAGCAAAGTCTCTCAAACTTCTCTGAAAGCTGTCCATTTCTGGCCTTGAATCCTGACGACTGTGCCAACCTTGGTACCTCTGTGCTGGACTTAACGTAGGATTCAAATTCGAGAGCTCTGGCCATTGCATCCTGCATAGTAGAGGGGTGTGCTTGCTTCACTTGTATCTTTAGTTGTGGACTGTCCAAGGCATCTACGAACTGATCCCTCAGCAACAACTTGAGGAGATCGGGTGGTGCAGTTGGGTAGGCCTTGTGTGCCATGCTTTCCAAGTCCTATGCCAACTCTTGCAGGCTCTCCCCTTTAGCACGGACTCTCATCCTGAACCTGGCCCTGTAGACTTCTGACTGATTTTGGGTTCCGTACCTGAGTTCTAGAGCTGACACCAGTGTTCTGTAGTTGTGCCTCTCGTCTGCTGACAACTGTCCAAGTATTTCCAGTGGTTGTCCCTTCACACTAGTTGCTAGATATACTGCTTTTTGCTCCTCAGTCGACCCATTCATCTCTGCCAGTAGCTCAAACTGTGCTCTATATGCTTCCCATGGTGCTTTCCCATCATATTCCTGTGGCTTCCTTCGCACTGTATCACTCCTATTACTAACATTCATATCTAGGATATGAATTCTAATGGGACTGAATATGTCTGCATTAGGGTTTAGCTGCGGGCTCTGTAAGGGGCTTGCCATTGTCTGGGGCTGATTAAGTCGATGGTCAATGTATCCTCCTTGTGTAAAAGACAATAGATCGTCCTTTAACGTATCTAATTCGCTTTTAAATTTACTAATGTTTTCCATTTGTACTTCTTGTTTCCTTTCTTGTTCCAGTTGCCACTGCTGTAGTCTCTCTTCTTGTTTATGTTCTTTCTCCTCCAACAACTGCTGTAATTTATCTTCTTGTTTATTTTGCTGTTCGAGCTGCCACTGTTG
>NW_013753879.1:0-1102 GCF_000517525.1 Limulus polyphemus | reverse complement strand
ACTGAAAGAGCAGGTGAAAGACCAAGATTTGAAGCCAATAATTGATTTTCTAAAAGCAAATGTTTTGCGCCCTGCTTGGGAGAAGGTGTCTAGTCTAAGACCTGTGACAAAGAACTATTGGGCACAATGGGACCAGTTGAGGCTTGAAGATGGTACTCTTCTCCGGAGATGGGAAACTGCAGATGGGAAAGTGGCGACCTGGCAAACGGTTATACCGAGAAAGTTACGGGACGTTGTGTTGCGTCAATCCCATGATACTGTAACAGGAGGACATCTCGGAGTTAAGAAAACATTGAGTCACCTACGACTGAGATTTTACTGGATAGGTATGAGGCAAGATGTGGAAGAATGGTGCAGGACATGCAGTACATGTTGTGCAAAAATGGGACCCAAGCATACGGGACGTGCTCCAATGAAGTTATATCAAGTTGGCGCACCAATGGAAAGAGTAGCTCTTGACATTGCTGGTCCTTTGCCTCAAACTCGTGCTGGAAACAAGTACATTTGTGTGGTGATGAATTATTTCACCAAGTGGCCTGAGGCATATGCAATACCAAATCAGGAAGCTACAACTGTAGCTTCGGCTATTAGTGATTTCTTCTTCAGATTTGGTGTACCATATGAACTGCATTCAGATCAAGGCCGTAACTTCGAATCAGCTGTGTTCCAAGAATGCTGCAAGTTGTCTGGCATCCGGAATACCAGGTCAACGCCACTTCACCCACAGTCTGATGGGATGGTAGAAAAATACAACTGGACACTGGGACAGGATTTGGCAAAGTTTTGTAAAAGCCGCCAAGATGACTGGGATGTCTTACTCCCTCCACTATTGATGGCCTATAGGACAGCAGAGCATGAAACCACTGGATACACTCCAGCAAAGTTGATGTTTGGTCGGGAACTTCGGTTGCCAGTGGATCTGTTAACAGGATACCCACCTTATGAAGAGTTGCCTGAGAATGTGTCAGAGTTTGTGAAAGTGTTATCGGAAAGGATGGATGATATTCACCATCAAGTGCGTACAAACTTGAAAACGTCTGCTGATTCGATGAAGTTAACTTATGATAAGAGATCTACTGAAGTCAGCTTTGTACCCGCAGAC
>NW_013753878.1:0-1102 GCF_000517525.1 Limulus polyphemus | reverse complement strand
ATTTTCATAAAACTTTAACCGTTTATCAATAGTCTTAGCAGTTCTGATTTGGTGGCTCATCATATTCATTTAATGCTGCATATTGTTTTAAACGTGACTGTTTAATCCATCATAAATCAATGTGTTATCAGATTCTGGATTCTCAGTTTGTCGAACCTGTATGCCTAGAATTACACCTAGGACAACCATATTGATAAAATATCTTTGAATTTAGATTTTTGTTGTCTTATCTTTCATATTATAATAAATTTTAATTATACATATCGGTTTTAATATAGACACTAACTGAACTTATGAATATGAGCTACTAAGTGTTCTATCAAGCTGGTTTTTTATCTTATTTCAAAATATTATGTTCCTATAAATAGCAAAGAAAAACACTTTTTATTCATTAACCCTACTCTTTATGTCTGATGACATAATTATTACTAAACCATGAAATATGAAAATAATTAATACATTTAAGATTAAATAATGAAGAATATGTGTGTGTGTTGTTATAGCACAGAGCCACATCAATACACGCGCTAAGCATAGCACAGCTAACCCATTCTGTAACTTTGTGCTTAGCAGCAAGCGACACTTTACATCTTTTTTCAAGTTACTTAAGTAGTATACCTGATATGGAATCTTTCTTCATTAGACATCACAAAATAATAACGCTTGAAACATTTTAACACGTCCCTCAGGAGCCATGGGGTGTCTTTACACTACAATTTGTTGAATATTAAAAGTAAGTTCAATCTGGAAATTCCCAAAGAAGGTGGTTTTGGACTTATCTTCTAAACAAGTTTTCTTTCGTTAATTGATACAGCATCTTCAAGTCTCCATAATAACTAGTACTAAGGTCTACCCACTGAGAGTAAATTCAGTATATATCAATAAAGCTACATTTTCAACATTATTAATTAAGCAACTATCAACCTTTTATGCTTCTGCTATCATCTCTTTATGTTTAGCTTTCATTTGAAATACGAACGATTTCACCTGCGATTCGGTAAGGAAGGTCGAAGCATCACGATAGTCAACAGTAGGATGAGCAGACAGGAACGCTTTGAAAGTAGCAACAGTCATAGCATTGTACTCGGCTTGATGCGCAATA
>NW_013753877.1:0-1102 GCF_000517525.1 Limulus polyphemus | reverse complement strand
ACCTCTTGTCTACAGGTCAGTGTGTGTGTGTGGTGTAGTTTAGTCTTTATAATGTTCTAGTGGATTGTGGAGAGCATGTTATGATTGGTTGGTTAAAACACGTTTCTGATTGGAGGAGAGATTTCCTGTAGCCTCAACCAATGGTAGCCACAGTTTACTCACCTGTAATCCTGAATCTCTGTTTAGTGAAGGTTTTATTGTGTTAATGTAAAATGATTCTTTAATTTTCTTGTCTTCCAAAATGTGTCTGTGTCGATGATTTTAGCTTTTTCCCAGTTTATGTTGTGTCCAGTTGACATGGCGTGTTCAACAATGGCTGAATTTTGTGTTTTCATGAGTCCTGTGCTGTCTTTATGTTTCTTTATTCATGTCACGAGTCTTATTCCCGTTTCTCCAATGTATGTTTTGTTGCAGGAACACAGAATTTCATAAATAACGTTTTTCTGTTTGTTGGTAGGTTTCCGTTTGTTTTCCACCAGAATGGATCTTAGTGTTTTGTAAGATTTCTACCGGACATCTATTTTGAATTTCTTAGCTTTTTGTTTCAGTTTTTCACTGACATTTTTCAGGTATGGGAGGTATATGGTTGTAGTGGTGGTGGTTTCTTTATTTATTTATTTCTGTTGTGGTCTTCTTCATGGAGTTCTTGATGAAGGAAGAGGTGTAACCATTCTGTTTAAAACACTGTATGATGTTTTGGCATTCTGTTTTGATGGATGTGTTATCACAAATCTTTTCTGTCCTCTTGTTTAGGCACTGGATCATACCATGTTTTAGCGAGTTTGGATGATAGGACTGGAAGTGTAGGTATCTGTTCATGTGGGTGGGTTTTCTGTACACAGTTGTGGTGATTTTTCCCACTTGTCTGCTGATCAGTATGTCAAGAAATGATAAGCTAATTTGTTCCTCTACTTCCATGGTGAAGTGAATATTATTGTCTACGGAATTAAGGTGTTGTAAGAAGGCTGTTAGGTTTTCATAACCGTGGGGCCACAGATAACGAAAGTGTCGTCAACATAACGTCTGTAGAAACTTGGTTTTGTATGTGTGGATTAGAGGGCTCTTTCTTCAAAGTCTTCCATCAAAATGTCTGCTAAGATTG
>NW_013753876.1:0-1102 GCF_000517525.1 Limulus polyphemus | reverse complement strand
AATACTTTAAAAATTAGTATATATTGTTCTAAACACAAAAGAGCTCAAACATCAAAATAAAAAAATACCGTAAATCAAAAAAAAAGATTCACTGTTATTTATTTTGGTACAAAACGTACAAAATCTTCATTGCTTTCACTGTCGCTTGAAAAGGCATCTTTGGATCCAATATTATGGTCAAAGAGAATGTCATTCCCGGTCCTATCCATTGCGTTACTGATTTCTTAAATGACTTAATCACTATATCACTTCTTACTTTTTCCCACGAATTCTTCACCCACATGCAGACCTTTGCGTTTCATGAACCGATAACACCACGATGTATAACTAGTAAAATCTTCTAAACTTCTAATCAGATTTGTAGAAACGGATAATCCTTGCCTTCTCTGATCCACAACTCATTCGTACAGTTTATTTTCGAGATCTTGCCATTTTGTTTGTTGTTTTTTTTTCCTCGGAAATTGCGTTTATCATTTTTAATCATTTTCAATTCTTCTTCTTGTTCGCGCCAGCAACAAATCATTTTTTCTGTTGGTGGAGGACCGAAATATCTTTCGGCAGCTCTGTTTCCATGCTCTTTTGCATAATTAATCACACTTAATTTAAATTTAGCTGTGTATGACAATCTCTTTTCTTTAGACATCGTAAGGGGTGAAAAAATAGAACGAAAAATGAAGAAACAACTATTTTGCTCCTGAGGCCTAAGATACGGTACTTCGGCTTTCGGTGACGCATCCAACTTGACAGTAAGCACGTGCCAGACTGCCGAGTATCATATGAAAATTGAAATACCGATTAGGCGATTACCGACGTTAATTGCATTAAGCGCTCTGATTGGTCAAGCGCACTGCAGATTTGAATCCAAGGGAAGCACTCAAAATCGATTTTTTATTTGTTAAAGTTAGGCCTGAAACTGCCTAATTCTGCTTCACATTAAACAGGGATCGTCATGTATTTACAAGCTTTTTCACTCTCATCCATTACTATTATTTATTTTTTTTATTATTTAGGGAGCATTATAAATAGTTATGTTTTTTAAAAGAAAAAAACTTACTATTGTTATAAATAACACATTCAATTGAACTAAACTAATGCATACCTA
>NW_013753875.1:0-1103 GCF_000517525.1 Limulus polyphemus | reverse complement strand
AGGTTACACGACAAATCGCATCGTATTATCAAAGAAAACTGGAACTCATCCAGTGCTTGCAATCCGATCATAATACATTAAATCATATTACTTCATTTTCAAATGTGCGAATTGTCTTTGAGCTTATGGATAATATTACAGGAGAGAATACTTAAACATATTACTTATTATTATAATCTATATCTAAAATATCTGTTACAAGATAGTCTAATAATTTTTGTGTATTCTAAACATAAGCTCATTCTGATTCAGATGGGTAGAGTTGAGCTTTATGACAGTAATCTAACGAATAACATGCGATTAAAATACGATGCAGTAAACGAAACTAAAACTACTTGAAAGGGTTATAATCAGAGAAAATGAAGAATTTTAAAATTCCTACTTTTTATAATGTTCTTCGGAAGTTTTTCAATAATTACAACTAAGTGATAAAATATTTTAAAGTCATTGTTCTTATTTTCTAAGTATGTGTTCACAGTCTCATAATAAACTAGTAAAACCCTGACATCAATTAAGCCGAATAAAATTCACTTTAATGATACAGTAAGTCTCACTAACAAATAAAGCATAAATATTTTCATTCAAGAAGCACGTGATTTATAGAAGACAGGTCTTTAATCCTGTTGGAAGTAACTCGTTAAAGATTAACATCAGTTGAACAACATTTTCTACACCAGGGTAATTGTGCGTTATCTTTAAAACTACAATGAATGACTATTACTATTCTGCTCCAGCTAAGCTCAGAAACAAATTGTTTAAATTATACAACAAAAGTATCTAAAGAACAAAGTATAAATACTGATATTTAGTTATCATCTACTTTAAACAAACAACTTACATTACGTGAAATAAAGCAGAAGCCAAGTAATATTTACAGAGGAATAGTTGCATTAATGTGCAACTATCTTTTTGGAAGTATGAAAACATGTTGACTTAAGTTCTGCCAGAAGCTCAGGTACTAACCTAATCAAATGAAGTATACTGTATGCCTTGAATTAGTTAAAAAGTGTAAATAATGGTTTGATTAGATCAACTTTGACTTTTTAGGAAAGATTTACATGTACTAAATTGTGACATACTTGCTAGTTGTTAGCCGTGATACT
>NW_013753874.1:0-1102 GCF_000517525.1 Limulus polyphemus | reverse complement strand
GGCACAGGATTTGGAAAGTATGGCACACAAGGCCTACCCAATTGCACCACCCAATCCTCTCAAGTTGTTGCTGAGAGATCAGTTTGTAGATGCCTTGGACAGTCCATAACTAAAGATACAAGTAAAGCAAGCACACCCCTCTACTATGCAGGATGCATTGGCCAGAATTCGAATCCTATGTTAAGTCTAGCACAGAGGTACCAAAGTTGGTACAGTCATCTGGATTCAAGGCCAGAAAAGGTCAGATTTCAAAGAAGTTTGAGGGACTTTGCTGGCACTGTAATAAACCTGGGCACAAGAGAATTCAATGCTGGCAACTTCAACACAGGGAAGATGCCATGACAGGAAAGGCTGCTACCCAGAAAGGTTGTTGGAACTGTGGAGAGCAAGGACATACGAGGAGTCAGTGTAAGAAGAATATTATCAATAAGTCAGCCTTAAGGAAACCAGTAGTGGTTCGTGTTGATGGACGCCTACCAACCCCAGTTGTGAAAGTCCCAACAGCTAGGTGTAACATGCCAAGCACACATAGTGTCTACGTGACAGGAAAGCTGGACGGCCAAAGGTGCAACTTTGTCATAGATTCTGCATCTCAGTAAACCCTTGTGAGTTTCAGGGTGCTAGATCATAAAGGAGTACCAGAAGCCATACAGAAGCTTTGTGGTGTGACAGGACATTATGCGAGGTTGTGGGGACCAGTGTGGTTGACTATTGAGCTCATAGGCATGAAGGACAGGCACAAAGTATACTTGGCTGACATTGAAGACCCATGCAAACTAGGGTTGGATTACTTACTACCGAGGAAGTGTGTAATTAATTTTGATAAAATGACGTTTGGGAACAACAAAGGCTAAATTCCGGTAAATGTTAAAAGAGAGGTTGGACTAACCAGGTGTCATCAAGCTGAACTGAACATGACTGAAGGAGTTGATGTTGGTGAAATGGAACCAGATATAGATATTAAATCAGAGCAGGAGAAAGACCAAGATTTGAAGCCAATAATTTATTTTCTAAAAGCAAGTGTTTTGAACCCTGCTTGAGAGACGATGTCTAGCTTAAGCCCTGTGACAAAGAATTATTGGGCACATTTGGACCAGTTGAA
>NW_013753873.1:0-1102 GCF_000517525.1 Limulus polyphemus | reverse complement strand
TGTCATCATCAGGTCATGTTAAACTTATATTAAAGTTTTTCTTCATTACCCATTCAAGCCGTCTCCAACCATTATTTGCCTGTAATATGTTTGTCCCCAGTACGCATCACGTGTCACCCATTGTCAGGCGCATGAATCCAGCATAGCAACTATAATAGGTGTGATATTTTTACAATTTTCTGCAGTTAGCTGCTGGAAATTTCCTTAAGTTTAGATGAGCCGTGTTACTTAAAAAGGCTGAGAAACGCTATGTTAGAACATCATTAAACTCTCTTCGTGATGTAGGTTAATTCCGAACATGGTGTGTTACATGTGATGAAGCTTCAAGAAATACTTCCATGCTAAGAAACTCGGGTTGTAAGCTTGAAATTCAATGAAAGATGTTGATTGGTCATTGCTTCATTCTCAAAAATGGTGTAATACGGGGGGGGGGGGCAAGAAGGGCACTTGCCCCTTTGGAAAATGAAAAACATAATTCTTTATTAATTCAGCATGTTTATATAAATTTTTTATTCAATTCATAATTTCACACAACTTTGCCCCTCCATGGAAAAATTTCTGCGGACGCCCATGCAAATATTGGATGAAGCTAGTTGCAAAAACTTTAATATCGAAGAACAAGGACTTACTTTAAATAATGGATTTGGGACCCAGCACTTACAGTGGGTTAGGCAGAAAACTGGTGTCTTTCTTGCTGGACAGACATATAGTTCCTCAGTGGCTGACACTAATGATTTTCTTAGATGTGATATTAAACATCTTTATTTTGATAAATTTCTACAAACAGACACATACCTGTCAAGCATCTTTATCTATTGTATTATTGACATTTTTCACCTAAGGCGAATATGTGCACTTTAAGTACAATATGGTGGAGTGAAGTGTAGACTACGTGCCTTTTTTGTCATTGGTGCAAGACCTGTATAGACTAAACACTGGTGTCATATATAACTTTCCTTTTTTGCCAATTCTCAAAGTGAAAAGGTTTTAGTTATATTTCTTAATAGTATATATATAGAGATATTTCGATGACGAGGAACCTACTTTGAGACTAATAATGGCTGGAGACGGCTTAAATGGGTAATGAAGAAAAACTTTAATA
>NW_013753872.1:0-1103 GCF_000517525.1 Limulus polyphemus | reverse complement strand
AGAAGCAGAATAAAGAAGAACAAGAAATTCAAACTTTTTGCTATGATATTTACAGACATTCCCAGAACTAGTGACTCAGTCATTACATAGATATTGTTATAAAAGGAAACACTGTATAATATTGTAAAGTTCTGATGACCTATTGAGGAGATATTTAAAATACCATTTAGATGAACAATCCATCCGAGCTATATCTTCGAATCAAACAATGGGATTGACTATCATTGATACAAATCACCCACAACTGAATGTAGAAAGCTTGGACAGCGGGATCACGTCTCGAACTCCGGGCCCTTCGATCTGCAGACCAACACGCTAGCCCTTAGACCACGCTTAACCCCACGAACACGTATTAAAAAAAAAGAGTCCTGAGAGATGATTTTGAGTTAAACCGGAATTGTAGGCAGTATTGATTACTTAGGTTTCCGTTTACGAAGGTTCTTCATGAAAAATGCTAAATCGGCCAGAATTTTAAATTTTCCACGTCATCTTAAGTTGAGGAGAGATACGAGAAGTCCAAGATTACCGGTAATGCGAATAATGAGGGTTATTGTCGCAGACATCTTATTGATTATGTCCTAAGAATGTAATGTGAGCACTAACTAGACCATTCCGCTTTTACTGTTCAAGAAGTAACATATCTTTTATCTTGTAACAAATTCCTGTTGAAGTCTTGATTTGTATTTGAGAGATCTGTTTCAAAGAACTCTTTGCTAGGAATGAATTCCGTTTAGAATAAGTGTCTTTGTTCTTTCCTGATAGACGATATTCCTGTTCGAGTTTTCTCTCGTTCGTATACGAGTAGAAAAGTCTTTTTAAACTGGTTTCTTCGTATCTTGTTAGTAATGAAATCCATCATTTGTGTGTAAAGTTCGTGATGTTTAAATCAGTTTGGGATATTCTGAGTTTATTATCAAACTTAATCTTCTAATTATCACTAATTTCCAATAAGACCTCAGTAATTAATATAGTTAATTCAATATACCACTATGACGAGGAATATGTATTGTCATAAAAGGAAAAATAAAATGAAGTTTTAGAATGCGATGGTTCAACTGTTAAGCATCCTTTCGGCCATAATCCCAATAATAACTCGCGAGGTT
>NW_013753871.1:0-1207 GCF_000517525.1 Limulus polyphemus | reverse complement strand
GACTGGCTGTTGGTGTTGTTGACTAGATTGACTAAGTCTGTCACTTTAAAATAAGGGACGGCTAGATCAGAAAACAAAGAAATACCATCCTATCACGATCTTGTTCGAGCTTCACATCACCCTTAATAGCAGTGGAATCATAGTTAATTAAAAACATGCTCGATAAACGTTTTGGAATAATATAGATCGAATATTTACGGTATTGAAACATTTACACTTTTGTGCAAGAACAGCCAGAACACACAAATACAAAAACCACTATAACAATTACAAGGAAAAGTTGGGAACTTAAACAGTTTTAACTGGATTGAGGATTGTGAATTGTTAAGAGTATGAAAACATTGTTTAATTAATCAGTAAGAGCTTTATTAGCAGCTACAATGGTAAAATTACATTAGTTACTCAAATTCTCATGTTTCCATTGTGTTAATGCACTGAAGAAAGACGGGGTTATTCATTTTTCTCGTTTTACGTTGCAATCCTATGTATTAATAAGTTCCTATTTTACGATGGCATTTAGTTTTGCCAAGCGAATCATGAACAGTAGAAGGTTGAAAGGCAATCATTGTTACGGAAAAATTGTTTCATTGTTAGAAGGATTGAAAAACAATTTTAAAGTCGATGTGGGGTGGGTAACATTAGTTAACGTTTCTTTTAAGTTGGTATCTGATATTGAAGCTTGATTTGTCAAGCTCTGTTGTACAGAAATAAATTAGACATTTAGGTTCGGTAGGTGTTTTAGGAGAATTTCCATGCTTATTGGATAAAAACGTGTGGATATTTTTCATTAGGCACACATTTAGGGTAAGCGTTGCACATTAATATATTTGAAGGAAATAAATCTTAGAGTGAAGTACAACTAAGTCCAGCAGAAGTTACACGGAAAAGGATGGAAGTGCGTATGTTAAAACCATAAAACTGTATGAAAAGGCCAGTAACACTTTGCTTTTGATAAACATAAGTAAAGAAATTAGAAGTGTGATTTATACGAATGTCTAAAATAGGTGGAACTCTGTAAACTTCGGTTTCACGAGTAAATATGACGCGAAGACGTTGTGAGGTAAGGTATTTAAGAAAGCACTGAACTTGTTCTTGTCGGCAAAATGGTTTAAATGTGTTATCAAAATAACTTCTTTTCAGGACAGATTTGAACGCTGTAAAATAGGTAAACGTCAAGTCACACGTATTTGTGGTGATGGACCGATCT
>NW_013753870.1:0-1099 GCF_000517525.1 Limulus polyphemus | reverse complement strand
ATCACAAAGAAAACATGAGGAGCAAACAAATACAACAAAAATGTGATTGGATCAAAGTGATCACAAGAATCATCCTGGAACCCCACATATCCAAAATTAAATGATTTTAGTCTGTGGAATTGAAAAAAATAGATCCAACTGGAGGTAGAACACCAAAGCATGCCAATAGACAAACGAGAGTACAAGGTATATCTATCCTGTCATGTAATAAAGCAGTAAATCTCTCAACATAAACCAGGAATATCAGGTGAAGAAGAGAACTAATTAGCCCCCCCCCCCCATCTATTTCACCAGCAACGGAGGTGCAGACTCAAAGGTCACAGATAAAAGCCCCAAAATTTCATAAATCCAAATGACTAATTGAAAAAAGGAGTAGGAGGTGGGTGATCCAAATTGGACTCGTAAGAATCCGACTTAGGAAAGAAAAGCATAAGAAAAACAGGATCAACAAAAAATAAGCTTCAGAGGCCCCAGAAGAAAACACCCGTGGGCTGAATGTATGTCTCCATTTCCCAACATATCAAAACATGGACAGCATCAACTGAGAGTGACACCCTTCCTCCCACAGTAAAGAGACACTAGATAACAAAGGAGGAATAGGGAAGGTCGGATTAACCACCATGCTGGCAACAGTAATATGGGAATTCATACACACAAACATCATGTTTTTTTCTTATTTTTTTCAAAAGAAATTATAATTATACAGAAATCCACAAGGCGACACGAAAATTGCAAACCATAGTGGAACAAACCACAGCACTTCGTCAGAAAAAAACCATGGCCAACACTTTGTCGAGAAAAAGTGATTATATTATCTGAGTGTGTGTGTGTGTTTTGTTATAACAAAGCCACATCCGGCTATCTGCTGTGTCCAGTGAGAGGAATCGAACCCCTGATTTTAGCATTGTAAATCCGAAGACTTACTGCTGTCCAACTGGGGGACATTATCAGAGTGAGGTGATTATATACAGTGTTAGGATAGAGGGCACGTTGGCATGGGTGGAGGGATTTGCAAGTTAGATATTGCAAAGGGCATTTAAGTGGGGTATAAAAGACTGGAGCATGCAAGACCAATACTTAGATAGGCAAGGCCAATGTC
>NW_013753869.1:0-1307 GCF_000517525.1 Limulus polyphemus | reverse complement strand
AAAGTGTCTGATACTGTTTACTGACCAGTTGTATTTTAAAGTGTCTGATACAGTTTACCGATGAAACACTAGATGAAACCAGTTGTATTTTAAAGTGTCTGATACAGTTTACCGATGAAACACTAAATGAAACCAGTTGTATTTTAAAGTGTTTTTCGTCGGTAAACTGTATCAGAAAATACAACTGGTTTCATTTAGTGAAAGTGTCTGATACAGTTTACCGACGAAACACTAAATGAAACCAGTTGTATTTTAAAGTGTTTGATACAGTTTACCGATGAAACACTAACTGCTTGTTATTCTATCTCTCAGTTTTGTACAGTGGAAGCTTTCGTCACAGGAGTTGTTGATGAATTTCCAAACGTGCTCCGACCTCGTCGCAAACTTTTCACCTTCTTGGTTGTTATTTTCCAATTTATTTTGGGAATTCCTCTTGTTACTCAGGTGAGTATAAAACTATAGCACGCGCTAAGTAAATCAGAATGTATAACTGGACGCTAATAAATCAGCTCGTGCAGCGTTTATTGAATGTTTCTGTTCATGATTGACACTTTATGTGTCAAACAAGAGGGAATCCTCAATAGCCGCGGAACTTGAAATTTTTAGGCACGATTAAATTAATCTGAGACTCCCCCCCTCTTTTTTTATTTAACTATATTTTTATGCGCCAGCAATACCAAGTGTGGGGCGCGTGTATATCCAGATTCAATTTTATTACTCATCAGGATCTCTACCAACCTACCCTCAAATTGAAATTATTTAAGGCCGGATTAGAGTAAATTAATCTATGAGACCTTGGGTGTGGTCAAATACATCATTACAAAGGGTTTGACCTCCTGAGTCCAAAACTGTAGTTAAATCTCAAATCGGTCAAGTGATGACAGAGCTACGAGCTAAAAGTTTGTATTTGAAAACTAAAACCTCAGAGCCGTTCTACGAGCCACTATGACGCGGCTAAAAACTCACTCTCCGAGTTTGTTAAGTAAATTGGTTAAGTATTCTTTTCATTTCAGACTGTTTCGTGGAAATAGTCGCATCATTACAAACACCTGTAAAGACAGATAGTCTGTAACAGGTTGTAAATATATGATCAAAAAGTCACAGGAAGTATTGTATATGTTTACATTCTAAATGTATGGTCTAAAAGTGATAGGAAGTATTGTATATGTTTACATTCTAAATGTATGGTCTAAAAGTGATAGGAAGTATTGTAAATGTATAGTCTAAAAGTGATAGGAAGTATTGTATGTATTGTAAATGTATGGTCTAAAAGTGATAGGAAGTATTGTAAATGTATAGTCTAAAAG
>NW_013753868.1:0-1101 GCF_000517525.1 Limulus polyphemus | reverse complement strand
ATTTGTGTGGTGATGGTTTTTTTTTCACCAAGTGGCCTGAGGCATATGCAATAACAAATCAGGAAGCTACAACTGTAGCTTAGGCTATTAGTGATTTCTTCTTCAGATTTGGTATGTCATACGAATTGCATTCTGATCAAGGCTGTAACTTTGAATCAGCTTGTGTTTCATGAATGCTGCAAGTTGTTTGGCATACGAAAGACCAGAACAACGCCAATTCACCCACAGTCTGATAGGATGGAAGAAAAGTACAACTGGACACTTTGACAGGAATGGGTAAAGTTTTGTAATAACTGCCAAGATGATTGGGATGTCTTACTCCCTCCACTGTTGATGGCCTATAGAACAGCAGAGCGTGAAGCCACTGGATACACTTTAGCAAAGCTGATGATTGGTTGGAAACTTCGGTTGCCAGTGGATCTCTTAACAGGACGCCCACCTTACGAAGAGTTGCCTGAAAATGTACCAGAGTTCATGAAAGTGTTATCTGAAAGGAAGGGTGATATTCACCATCCAGTGCGTTTAAACTTGAAAACGTCTGCTGATTCCATGAAGCTATGTTATGATAAGTCAGCTTTGTACCAGGAGATAAGGTGTGGTTGTATAATCCCAAGAAGACAAAGGGAAGTCTCCTAAGTTGTCTTCTCCATGGGAAGGCCCATATGACATAGTGGATCGTCTCTCAGACATGACTTTCCTAATAAAATGTGGTCGGCGAGGTAAGCCAAAGGTGGTGAATGCCAACAGGCTGTGGCATTATCACGGTCCAGGACATTTCAGTTGGGGAGAAGTGAACAACGGAGCAAAAGACGCCACTGAAGATGTGTCACCTGGAAAAGCCACTATCGAAGAAAAACTCTACTCGGTTTTGAGAAGGGAAACAGTGAATCCCTTGATGAAATTACTACCACTGATGTGACTATTACCGATAATAGGACATTTCCTGATGGAGCAGATGAACCCCACGTGAAGCAGAAGCCAACGAGATAGAGACCAGTATGGAAGAAGATACGTCCCGTAAAATTAAGAGACTTTGTTGAATTTTAATTTTAGTGTTTGTAAATTCTGTACATTTAATTAAGTTATTGTTCGTGCCCTCTA
>NW_013753867.1:0-2926 GCF_000517525.1 Limulus polyphemus | reverse complement strand
AAAACTACATATTCAGATTTTGTAAAACAGACATTATTTTCCGAGTGTTCGTGTACAATCAGAAGCTGGTAATTATGTCAATGAGAGGAAAATTAAAATTTTTCAACTCTATTGTCTTTTCATACGCCAAAATCCCTTAACTATTTGTTTGATGTCATTTCCCGAACATTATTTATTTTCTAGTATTCTGAGGGTCTGTTTAATATATCCTGATGCCTTTGTTGTCCTCGCTGTTGCTTTTGATTGGCCCCATACCCTTTTGAATTTTGTTCATATTTGGTAAAATATGTGCAGTTTTTCCCTAATTGTTGGCCAATTTTGGCAGATTTCTTAGCTATTTTGTTCTTTTTCAAAAATATTTGGCAGAAAACCTCCACAACCACAAAAAGCAGAATTATGAAGCTTAAAGGCTATAGGTCAAAATGTTGGCCAACACTTTTTTGAGTCGAATCTGAAACATAATACCCAAGTGCACACTCTAAGAATCCCCTTAGTATGTGTGAAGAGTTTTAGGTCTCTAGGTTCTTTCCCCTTGGAGCTATGATGGTCACACAGACAGACAAGTTCTTTTATGATATATATATTTGTTGTTGTTATGACGACAAATAGTCTGCTCTTAGCAATTACATGTTGCTTTGGTTGAATTTGTTTTTTGGTTGTTTGTTGTCAAGTGCATACTTAAATAATGAATTGTCTGTGTTCTGCTCATCGTATATATCCAAATCCAGTTTTAAGCATTTTAAACCCTCAGACTTATTGCTGAGCCGTCGGAGACACCTTGGCTGAGAACGACGTTTTTTATTAATGTTCACCCAATAGTTTCATGTTAGTGCCGCTAAAGGTTTAATTGAAATGTTTTGTGAGTTCATTTTTCACGCTAATCAGGTAAATCACAAATCTATAAATACTTTTGCATTTCGTAACTTTGTTCTTGAACTTAAATTTCACGAGTCACGATGTAAGGATCCTATCATTGATTAATATAACAGCATATCTGTTCAATCATTAGTCATAACTACTCTGTCTAGCATGAAACCTGGTGGATAGTTTTTTTTAAATTTCGCACACAGCTACACGAGGGCTATCTGGGCTAGCCGTCCCTAGTCTTTCACTGCTAAATTACCTCTAAACAAAACCTGTTGGACACTCGCCGAAGTGATTGAATCTAAGATGCTCAATAATCGTCTCTTCATTTGGAAAGTTTCCATAATATATAAACAAACTTGAATTCCATGACTAAAACGACAAACGTAAATTAATCTTATTTATATCATAATATAAAAGTAAGAAAATCTTATGCATTCAGTGTGATTGGACAGATTGACTGTTTGTTCATGACATCCACTCTCTATACTAATTTGTATGATGAGTAGTTATGGTTTGCTTTGTTTTGAATTTCGAGAAAAGCTACAAGAGAGTTTTCTGGGATAGCCATTCTTACTTTAGCAGTGATTGACTAGAGGGAAAGCAGCTAATCAACACCACCTTCTCTTGGGCTACTCTTTTACCAATGAACAGTGGGATTAGCCACAACATTATAACGGCCCCAGGGCTTAAAGGATGAGTATGTTTGGTGAGGGAAATTCGAATCCGCGAACCTCATATTACGAGTCACCAGGCGAGGTAGTTAAGGCACTCGATTCGCAATATGACGGTCGCGAATTCAAATCCCCGTCCCACCAAACATGATTGCCCTTTTAGTAGGGACGTTATAATGTGATGGTGAATCCCAATATTCGTTTATTAAATAGTAGCACAAGAGTTAGCAGTGGGTGGTGATGACTAGCTGTCTTTCCTCATTGGTCAGATTACAAATTCCTCTAAACAAAACCTGTTGGACACTCACCAAACCATATGATTAAACACGACGATATTTCCTAATTGTTATTGCATTAGGCTGTTGATATTCTGAAGAAACGATATCGTATTTTTCAAATTAGGATCTCTCTGGAAGATGAAAAATACGACAGATATCATGCAAAGATAATAATTCTGTATAATCACTTGATTTATAATTAAAGGTCTTTTTCAGGACCATCAAATTATGATAGTGAAAATGTCATAAATGTACATTTTGTGTTTTGTATTGTTACGTACTGTGAAAGAATAGATAAATTCGTTTTTACAGATTATTAAGTTCAGTGACATACAAAATCCATTTTCCATTGATTAAGTTAGACTTAATATTGAACATACAATTTATCTTGGTTGTAAAGTATATTCTGTAATGATAAACGCCATTCATAAAATGTGAAGGAAAAATGTATCATTTGTTGTAGACCATTTCGTTTATTATGAGAACAGTATCCACAATAAAATTGAGATATTTTGTCAAGTACTTTTTATTGATAAAAACAACTATTTACAAATTTCTCTTTATAATCTTCCATAGTAGGACACATTATAATTCTCAACTCTATATAACAAGATTGATACAGTGTTTATTTGCTATTGAACTCTGTAAAATACAAGAATTGTCGAGAACCTTTTTCCAGTTATAACCTAAGTACGTTTGTGTGGGAAAACGTATTGATTACCTGATGCTTTGGTGAACTAAAAAACTTAAAATGTTATAATTTATGAGTGTACATAAAGTAAGGTTTTCAAAATTTGAAATATCAACAAATATTTAAATAATTATAAGGTGTACTACTACTACTAAAGCAAAATTATAATATTTTGAATTTATGTAGAGTTGAACAATTTATGTTAAAACATTTTCGATATTATGTTTGTTTGTTTGTAATTAAGGAGAAAGCTACAAAATGGGCTATCCGTGCTCTGCCCACCACGGGTATCGAAATCCGGATTATATTACTGTAAGTCCGTAGACATTCCGCTGTGTCACTGAGGTGGGGGGGGGGGGTGAGCTCGATATTATGTGTAATATAGACATACTCTGAATTTCAAATGTTTTTTTAACTTT
>NW_013753866.1:0-1907 GCF_000517525.1 Limulus polyphemus | reverse complement strand
TTACTCTAGTTAAATGGTGGTTATAAATTCGGACCTAAGTGTTAATGGAGTAGTTTTTCCAAATAACGCTAAAGATGAATGTAACTCTAGTTACCGAATTTATAACCAACATATTTATCTTTATCCTTACTTGGTACAACTTCTCCATCAACACCTAGGTGTAACTCTAGTTACTGGGTTACACATTCAGTAACTAGAGTTACACCTAGGTGTTCATGGAGTAGTTGTTCCAAGTAAGGCTAAAGATAAGTATGGTGGTTATAAATTCGGTAACTAGAGTTACATCTAGGTATTCGTGGAGTTGTTGTACCAAATAACGCTAAAGAGAGTATGGTGGTTATATATTCGGTAAATAGAGTTACACCTAGGTGTTTATGGAGTAGTTGTACCAAGTTAGGCTACAGATGAGTATGGTGGTTATAAATACTGTAACTAGAGTTAACCTAAGTGTTCATGGAGTACTTGTACCAAGAAAGGCTAAAGATGAGTATGGTGGTCATAAATTCTGTAACTAGAGTTACACCTAGGTGTTCATGGAGTAGTTGTGCCAAGTAAGGCTAAACAATGAGTATGGTGGTTATAAATTAGGGAACTAGAGCTACACCTAGGTGTTGTTGTTGTACCAAATAACGCTAAAGATGAGTATCAATAACTATAGTTACACCTAGGTGTTCGTAGAAATTTATAACCACCAAAAATTCGGTAACTAGAGATACACCTAGGTTTTTGTGGAGTATTTGTACAAAGTAAGGCTGAAGATGAGTATGATGGTTATAAATTTGGTAACTATAGTTACACCTAGGTGTTCATGGAGTAACAAGTAAGGCTAAACATGAGTATGTTAGATATAAATTCGGTAACTATAGTTACACCTAGATATTTATGGAGTAGTTGTACCAAGTAAGGCTAAAATGAGTATGGTGGTTATAAATTATGTAACTAGTGTTACACCTAGGTTTCATGGAGTTGTTATACCAAATAACGCTAAAGATGAGTATGGGGGTTACACATTCGGTAACTAGAGTTACACCTACGTGTTCGTGGAGTAATTGTACCAAGTAAGGCTAAAGATGAGTATGGAGGTTATAAGTTCGGTAACTAGAGTTACACCTACGTGTTCATGGAGTAGTTGTACCAAGTAAGGCTAAAGATTAGTATAGGGGTTAAACATTCATTAACTAGAGTTACACCTACGTGTTCATGGAGTAGTTGTAACAAGTAAGGCTAAATATTAGTATAGGGGTTAAACATTCAGTAACTAGAGTTACAACTAGGTGTTCATGCAGTAGTTGTACAAAGTAAGGCTAAAGGTGAGTATGGTGGATATAAATTCGGAAACTAGAGTTACACCTAGGTGTTCATGGAGTAGTTGTACCAAGTAAGGATAAAGATGGGTATGGTGGTTATAAATTCAATAACTATAGTTACACCTAGGTGTTCGTAGAGTTGTTGTACCAAATAATGCTAAAGATGAGTATGGGGTTACACATTCAGTAACTAGAGATACACCTAGGTGTTCAAAGAGTAGTTGTGCCAAGTAAGGCTAAAGATGAGTATGGTGATTATAAATTCTATAACTTGAGTTACACCTAGGTGTTCGTGGAGTTGTTGTATCAAATAACGCTAAAGATGAGTATGGGGGTTACACATCGGTAACTAGAGTTACATCTAGGTGTTCATGGAGTAGTTGTATGAAGTAAGGCTAAAGATGAGTATGGTGGTTATAAATTCGGAAACTAGAGTTACATCTAGGTGTTCATGGAGTAGTTGTACCAAGTAAAGCTAAAGATGAGTATAACCACCATACTCATCTTTAGCCTTACTTGGTACAACTACGCCATTAACACTTAGGTGTAACTCTAGTTACCGAATTCATAACCACCATACTCATCTTTAGCCTTACTTGG
>NW_013753865.1:0-1101 GCF_000517525.1 Limulus polyphemus | reverse complement strand
CTTCTTTTTCATCTACGTGTATGACATCCGATAGTCGGTCTGCTTTACAAAACACAGGGTGGATTCTCTAAGTGAAAAAAATTGAAAAGTTAAATGCCCATGAAAATAGTGACAGTCATCGTGAGTCATTTGCTGCTTGGAAAGAAACTGAGCGCCGAATTCGTCTTCAAAGTGGCTTTGATGAAGAGCTGCAAAGGCAAATTCAGCAAGAAAAAATAAACAGCTGCTGGATTGTACACAATATTTAGCTTCGTGGTCATACTGAGGACATAACCTCAAACGAAAACCCTGAAAATTTTCTGTCACTTTTGCAGTTATTAGCAAAGTATGATCCAGTAATAAGAGAGCATTTAGAGCATGTTGAAAACAAGCAAACGTCAACATCTTATATTTCTCCTGAAATCCAAAATGAGTTTATAAATCTCATGGCTTCACATGTGCGAAATTATTGTTTGTCGGCAATTCGTAGAAAAAAAATACTATGGTATTCTGTTTGATTCCACACCTGATTTAGCCTATCGTGAGCAATTGGCCCAAGTGATTCGGTTTGTTGACAATGACTTTAAGACAAGAAAAGTAGAAGTCAAAGAGTCATTTATTGACTTTATACAGATAAAGGAAAAAGACGCTGCCAATATTGAGAAAACAATAAACACAAAATTAGAAGCGGATGGAATTTTATTTGGTGATTGTTGTTCACAATGTTATGATAATGCTGCTGTCATGTCAGGTCATCTGCCAGGCGTTCAACAAAGAATTCTGAACAAAAATCCAAAAGCAGTGTTTATAAACTGTGACAACCATAGTTAGAACTTAGCATGTCTTCATGCTGCAAGTCAAGAAACAACATTTATTAAATTTTTTGGTATAATTGAAGCCATTTATAATTTCTTTGCTCATTCAACAACTCAATGGGACGAAATGCAACAGGAGCTTAAGATCCCTGTCAAGCGTGAATCAGAAACACGGTGGAGTGCAAGAGAAACGGCAGTAAAAGTTGTACGTGAAAAACTGGATGAATTGCTAGAACTGTTAGAGCAATTAAGTGAGAATGACAACACGGCTGAAACAAAATGTGGTGCTCATAATATTCTGCAACGC
>NW_013753864.1:0-1104 GCF_000517525.1 Limulus polyphemus | reverse complement strand
GTAGAAATTAAGTGTATTGCAAAGTTGAACTGAGAAAGAATAAACTAGTTTTTATTTAAGAAAGGACTTGTATCGCTAAAGTTTCTCGGAAAGAATTTCTACGGAAAATTAACAAACGAACACAGACTTAACAAATTGGTGTCAGAGAGTGGGACGTAAATTTAAATAAAAAAGAAGAAGATGGAAACGAGAGGTGGCAAATCAAACTACAGCTTAACAGATTTGATGGCAGCAATACAGGAACAGCAAAAGAAACAAGAAGAGAGACAACAGCAGTTGAAAGAAAAACCTGCAACAGTGACAGCTCGAACAGCAAAATAAACAAGAAAAGAGATTACAGCAATTGTTGGAGGAAAAAGAAAAGGAACAAGAAGAACGAGAAAAGAAACAAAAAGAAAGACAACAGCAGTGGCAAGAAAACCTGCAACAGTGGCAGCTCAAACAGCAAAATAAACAAAAGAGATTACAGCAGTTGTTGGAGGAAAAGAAAGGATAGAAGAAGAACGAGAAAATAAACAAGAAAAGAAACTACAGCAGTGGTTGGAGGAGTAAGAAAATAAACAAGAAGAGAGACTATAGCAGTGGCAAGAAAACCAGCACCAGTGGCAACTGGAACAAGAAAAGAAACATGAAGAAAGTCTCCAACAGTTGAGAGAAAGCCAGAGTACACAAATGGAAATTATTAGTAAATTTCAAAGTGAATTAAATGCATTAAAGGATGATTTAATATCTTTTATACAAGGAGTATATATTAGCCATCGAAATAATCAGCCTCAGACAATGGCAAGCCCCTTCCACACCCCGCAGCTAAACCCTAATGCAGACATCTTCAGTCCTGCTAGAAGTCACATTCCAGACATGAGTGTCACCAATAGGGGTGATCTAATACGAAGGAAGCCACAGGAATTCGATGGGAAGGCACCATGGGAAGCATATAGAGCACAATTTGAGCTACTGACAGAAATGAGTAGATTAACAGAGGAGCAGAACGCAGTGTACCTGGCAACGAGCCTGAAGGGACAACCACTGGAAATACTTGGACAGTTGTCAGCAGACGACAGACACAACTATAGAGCACTGGTAGCTGCTCCAGAAATCAGGTAC
>NW_013753863.1:0-293 GCF_000517525.1 Limulus polyphemus | reverse complement strand
GCTGTCACACAAAACGTAGCAAACCATCCTAAAGAAGAATTAACACGATGGATAACTAAAGGTCAGAGAAAGAAACAAGCTGTCTGGAATAAAAAGTATTGAATTATCAGTTAAAACTCGAACGGTTTATCGTATGTATTGTAGCAAGCTATCATCTTTATTTTTGATATTTTCAAATCTAGAAGATAATGTTACGTCTCCGTTTGTTAATTGATTTTCCGTAACTTCGTTCCGACGAAACTTTAGCGACACAAGTCCTTACTTAATAAAACTGGTTTATTCTTTCCGAATAA
>NW_013753862.1:0-1897 GCF_000517525.1 Limulus polyphemus | reverse complement strand
TGTTAATATAATATACTTAAACTCGATAACTAGATGTGGTAACGTGGACTGTAATGACGTGTTAATATAATATACTTAGCCTCAAAAACTAGATGTGGCAACGTGGACTGTAATGACATGTTAATATAATATACTTAACTACAATAACTAGATTTGGCAATGTGGACTGTAATGAAAGGTTTATATAATATATTTATCCCCAATAATTAGATATGGCAACGTGTACTGTAATGACATGTTAATATAATATACTTAACCTCACAAACTAGATGTGGCAACGCGGACTGTAATGACGTGTTAATATAATATACTTAACCACAAGAACTAGATGAGGCAATGTGGACTGTAATGACGTTTTAGTATAATATATTTAACCTCAATAACTAGATGTGGTAACGTGGACTGTAATGAAGTGTTAATATAATATACTTAACCTCCATAACTAGATATTTCAACGTGTACTGTAATGACGTGTTAATATAACATGCTTAACCTCAAAAACTAGATGTGGTAACGTGGACTGTAATGACGTGTTAATATAATATACTTAACCTTAATAACTAGATGTGGCAACGTGGACTGAAATGACATGTCAATATAATATACTTAAACTCAATAACTAAATATGACAACGTGGACTGTAATGACATGTTAATATAATATACTTAAACTCAATAACTAGTTGTGGAAATGTGAAATCTAATGACATGTTGATATAATATACTTAACCTCAATAACTAGATGTGGTAACGTGGACTGTAATGACGTGTTAATATAATATACTTAACTTCAAATAACTAGATGTGGTAACCTGGACTATAATGAAGTGTTAGTATAATATACTTAAACTCAATAACTAGATGTGGCAAGGTATAATGTCATGACATGATAATATAAATATCCTCAATAACTAGATATGGCAACGTGGACTGAAATGAAATGTTTATATAATATACTTAACCACAATAACTATAAGTGGCAACGTAGACTGAAATGACATGTCAATATAATATACTTAAATTCAATAACTAGATATGACAATGTGGACTGTAATGACATGTATATATAATATACTTAACTTCAATAACTAGATGTGACAATGTGGAATTTAATTACTTGTTACTGTAATTTACTTAAACACAATAACTAGATGTGGTAACGTGGACTGTAATGACGTGTTAATATAATATATTTAACCTCAAAAACTAGATGTGGCACCGTGGACTGTAATGACATGTTAATATAATATACTTAACCACAATAACTAGAAGTGGCAACGTGGACCTTAATGACATGTTAATATAATATTCTTAAACTCAATAACTAAATATGACAACGTGGACTGTAATGACATGTTAATATAATATACTTAAACTCAATAACTAGTTGTAGAAATGTGAAATCTAATGACATGTTAATATAATATACTTAAACTCAATAACTAGATGTGGTAACGTGGACTGTAATGACGTGTTAATATAATATACTTAACCTTAATAACTAGATGTGGCAACGTGGACTGTAATGACAAGTTAATATAATTTACTTACACTCAATAACTAGATATGACAATGTGGACTGTAATGACATGTCAATATAATATACTTAACTTCAATAACTAGATGTGGTAACCTGGACTATAATGAAGTGTTAGTATAATATACTTAAACACAATAACTAGATGTGGAAATGTATACTGTAATGACGTGTTAATAATATATAATTAACCTCAATAACTAGATGTAGCAACATATACTGTAATGACATAATAATATAAATAGCTTCAATAACTAGATATGGCAACGTGGACTGTAATGAAATGTTTATATAATATACTTAACCACAATAACTAGATGTGGCAACGTGGACTGTAATGACATGTTAATGTAATATACTT
>NW_013753861.1:0-1105 GCF_000517525.1 Limulus polyphemus | reverse complement strand
ACTGTGTACTATCAATAAGAAGAGTCTAGATTTAAAGATAGTGTGTTTTATCAATAAGAAGACACGAGATTTAACGATATTGTGTAATATGAATAAGAAGACACAAGATTTAACAATACTGTGTGCTATCAATAAGAAGACACAAATTTAACCATACTGTGTACTATCAACATGAAGACACGAGATTTTATGATACTGTGTACTATCAATAAGAAAACACAAGATTTAACAATACTGTGTACTGTCAATAAGAAGACATAAGATTTAACAATACTGTGTACTGTCAATAAGAAGACACACGATTTATCAATACTGTGTACTATCAATAAGAAGACAAAAGATTTAACGATACTGTGTATTGTCAATAAGATGACATGAAAAATTAACAATACTGTGTACTATCAATATGAAGACACAAGATTTAACGATACTGTGTACTATGAATAGCAAGTTATAAGATTTAACGATACTGTGTACTATCAATAAATGGCCTAAAGATTTATCGATACTATGTACTGTCAATAAAAACACAAGATTTAACAATACTGTGTACTATCAAAAAAAAAAAAGATTTAACAATAATTTGTAATATCAATAAGAAGACACAAGATTTAACGACACTGTGTACTATCAATAACAAGCCACAAGGTTTAACAATACTGTGAGCTATGAATAAGAAGACACAAATTTAACAATACTGTGTACTATCAACATGAAGACATGAGATTTAATGATACTGTATACTATCAATAAGAAAACACAAGATTTAACAATACTGTGTACTGTCAATAAGAAGACACAAGATTTATCAATACTGTGTACTATCAATAAGAAGAAGCAAGAATTAACAATACTGTGTACTGTCAATAAGAAGACACGAGAATTAACGATAGTGTGTTTTATCATTAAGAATACACGAGATTTAACGATAGTGTGTTTTATCAATAAGAAGACACGAGATTTAACTATACTGTGTACTATGAATAAGAAGACACAAGATTTAACGATACTGTGTACTGTCAATAAGAAGACATAAAAATTTAACCATACTATGTACTGTCAATAAGAAGACACAAGATTTAACAATACTGTGTACTGTTAAAAA
>NW_013753860.1:0-1679 GCF_000517525.1 Limulus polyphemus | reverse complement strand
AGGTAACTATTAGTTCATATACCATTAAAACAACTTAACCCAACGATATAAATAACAAAACAAACAAGGAGACACCTAAACAACTTAACCCAACAATATAAATAACAAAACAAACTAGGATATAGCTATTAGTTCATAAAACACCTAAACAACTTAACCCAACAATATAAATAACAAAAAACAAGCATGTAACTATTAGTTCATATACCACTAAAACAACTTAACCCAACGATATAAATAACAAAACAAACTAGGATATAGCTATTAGTTCACAAAACACTTAAACAACTTAACCCAACAATATAAGTATCAAAACAAATAAGGAGACAGATATTAGTTCATATAACACTTAAACAACTTAACCCAACAATATAAATATCAAAACAAACTAGGATATAGCTATTAGTTCATAAAACACCTAAACAACTTAACCCAACAGTATAAATAACAAAAAACAAGCAAGTAACTATTACTTCATATACCACTAAAACAACTTAACCAAACGATATAAATAACAAAACAAACTAGGATATAGCTATTAGTTCATAAAACACCTAAACAACTTAGCCCAACAGGTATAAATAACAAAAAACAAGCAAGTAACTATTACTTCATATAACACTTAAACAACTTAACCTAAATAGGAAACAACTAGTAGATAACTATTAGTTCGTATAACACTTAAACAACTTAGCCTAACAGTATAAATAACAGAAAATAAGATGTTAACTATTAGGTCATTCAAAGATAAACAATTTAACCTAACAAAAAACAAGCAAATAACTATCAGTTCATATAACACTTAAACAACTTAACCCAACAATATGAATAACAGAAATAACAAAAACAAGCAGATAATTACTAATTCATATAACACATAAAAACTTAACCCAACAATATAAATAACAAAAAGCAAGCAAATAACTATAAATTCATATAACACTTAAACAACTTAACCTAAAAATATCAATAACAAAAAACAGCAGATAGTTATTAGTCCATATAACACTTAAACAACTTAACCTAAATATATAAATAACAAAAGTCAAGCAGAAAACTATTGGTTCATATAATTCTTAAACAACTTAACCAAACAATATAATAAAAAATAAGCCGATAGCTGTTAATTCATAAAACATTTACACAACATAACCTAAGAAGTTAATTAGCAAAAAAGTTTGGTTTGTTTGTTATGAATTTCGCGCAAAGCTACACGAGGGCTATCTGCGCTAGCCGTCCCTAATTGTAAGACTAGAGGGAAGGCAGCTAGTCATCACCACCCATCGCCAACTCTTGAGCTACTCTTTTACCAACGAATAGTGAGATTGGCCGTCCCATTATAAAGACCCCACGGCTGAAAGGGCGAGCATGTTTGGTGGGACGGGGATTTGAGCTCACGATGCTCAGATTGCGAGTCGAGTGCCCTAACCACTTGGTCATGCCGGGCCATAGCAAAATAGAGCAGAAGGCTATTAGTGAATTCCATTTTATAGCAGCAAATGGTGCAAGTGGGGATATAAAATAAACAGAGATCTGAATTTTACCTCACAAATAACAAAATGTGGTGACATATGCGATTAGAAATCGTTATAAAAACAATGGATAAAATGCAAAACTCCCCCTATATTGTATGAAAATGGATTGCGCTAGATAAGGTTAAATTTTGGCTGCGTCTCACT
>NW_013753859.1:0-2098 GCF_000517525.1 Limulus polyphemus | reverse complement strand
CCCGCGACCCGCAGATTACAAGTCGAGTGCCCTAACCACCTGGCCATGCCGGGCCCCTTTCAAGGAAGTTCTAGTCATTAAGCCACGTTAAAAAACAAACAAAAAACATTGATTTGCCCGTGATTGGCGTGTATGCTACTTTAGATCTGTTGTATGATGTTAATTTCGAACGTTCTGTATTGATAGTCCTTGTGTTATCAAACATTCTGTTCCATCCTCCACACTATACTTATATGACAAGCTATACTAATAGCAAAAGGTTGGGTTTAATATAGTAGTACCTTAACATCTTGGTATTTATGTCTAAACATAATATTGATGCCCAATTAAAAGACATTTCTGCCGTCTCCCGCATGTATGTTATAGTACTCTAATTATTATCTTTCTTACTATTTTTAATTATTATTTTTGTGAGCCACCACATTCCCACTTCTGGCTGCAGTTGGTAAAGATGTGGGACGTTGTGGGCTTAACCACCCACATCTGCTACTTCTCTCTCTCTCTCTCTTTTAAGATGTTAAGCCAGCGGAATTGGGGTTAAATCGGATAGACAATGTACACTAACGCAATTTTGGTCTTACCTAAAAAAAACAGGGAACATTACATAATGACCCACCCTATGATTTGTGGCCCGATGTTGGGTATTTGTTTTGTGGCTGCAGTTTAATTTGTTCACGTAATTTTTTTCATTCAGTTATTTATCTATTTGTCTTATTTCTTTCCTTCTCACAAAATCAAATCACATATTTATATAATTTGATATAATGGGAAATTAACAAACGAACACAGAGACGTAACAATAAGAACGAAGAGTCGTAAGCTTTTTAAGAATATTTTAATTAGTAAAATAATGGAGTTATTATAACAGTTATGTACATTAAACACATTTATCAGTTTCCTATTTGTTATATAAGCATGCTGAAGCTGAAAATAATAATAATAGAGAAACATTAGAAGAAAATACGAAATTTTTATTTGATTATTTATAGGTATATCAAAATATAATTTCTTTCGGATGAAACTTTAGCGATATAAATCCTTTCTTAAATAAAACTAGTTTATTATTTCTCAATTCAACTTTGCAATACACTTAATTTCCACATTCACTTTAACTTAAACACACGCTATAATTCACAACGATTCACGTACTTTACGTACAGTGCCCGCTTGACTCGATTATCCGTGTCTATATCTTCAATCTCTGTATCTGCAACTATATTCTCGCCGTCACTTTATTTGCCGGCTTATATACTATAAAAGCGTATATCTCGTCTCTTCGTGAATCTTCTAGATACCCATCACGTGTTACTAGCGTCACGTGACTTCCGCTGTCATAACATTATTATTTTACTAATTAAAATATTCTTAAAAAGCTTATGACTCTTCGTTTTTACTTTTGATTCCAAAATAAAATGAGCTTGTAGCCTAGAAGGTAATGTGCCTGATTGAGAAACCAAGTATCTTTAGTTCTCGTACTATTGTGCAAAAAAAACGAAAAAAAACAACCCTCCTTGTACTTTAAAGCAGTAGCTGCGGTATAACAGCGACTGTCAAGTCCCACTATGGATGTTGTAGACTACTGCCTTTCCTCTATTATATAAGTTCAAAATTATGAACGACTAACTCGGATAGCCCTTGTTTAACTTGTACAAATATCCGAAACATAAATGCTATTTTGAGTTATAGATTATAAAAACAGACAGAACTGAATTGCATTTTCTTCAAAATAAATTCAGGCTTTGATCGTACAATATTCCAACTTATAAAATCGAAATTAAATAGTTCTATAATGTTATTAAATTCGAATGAAAAGAAATACATAATTCATCAGTATTTTCCTAAATAAATTTCAAATACCCAAGTTTTGAATCCCTTCTTTCCCTATTGCTGGATTAGTTTAAACAAAATTTGTTTATATTTTTTGTGTTAATAAATTAGATATCTGCAAATGTTGAATTTGAATTCCTAGCTTATGTTTTGCAAGATTTCTTTTTGTTGAATTAATGCTACATTTTTAAATATTATTCATTATTTTGTAAAATTAAAAAAAAAATACAGTTATATTCGTTTAATGATTTATATATATATCTAACTTGTG
>NW_013753858.1:0-2685 GCF_000517525.1 Limulus polyphemus | reverse complement strand
AATTAATGTCAGAAACTAAACTGATCAATGTCTGTGTTTTGAGCTTTAAAGCTTGTAATTTGATGTGTTAATTAATGTGAGAAACTAAACTGATCAATGTCTGTGTTTTGGGCTTTTTTAAAGCTTGTAATTTGATGTGTTAATTAATGTCAGAAACTAAATTGATCAATGTCTGTGTTTTGGGCTTCTTTAAAGCTTGTAGTTCAATGTGTTAATTAAATCGTCACAGTGCAAACTTCACTCGAATACACTTTATGTATAGAATTTACAATCAACTGTTTGATGTTAAAGATTTTTACATCACGTTCTAAAATGAGTGAAAATGTTACAAGCCACACATATACGAACAATTATTATAAGCACATAATTTCACTAGTCTTATAATTATTTTTTAACTGGTTTAAATGTTTGGAATGTTCTAGAAACTGTGACACATTTAATAAGTAGTGAGATTTCTACTTACCACATAAAGGATTAAATAACACCATTGGTCTACGTTGTGGCTCTCCACCTACACTTTGAGAAGTTTGGTGATGACCAGGATTTGTTGGTGATGTTTGATTGACGAAAGCAGGATGAGCAAGCATGTTTCGTTGTACGCTATTCACGGCTTCGAAATATGGTGGTGGCAGAGCTGGACGTAAACTAGGATGGTGCATGGAAGGTGGCACACTACTGGCTGAGGAGCGGCTCGAATCTGGACTGCTCAGCGTTCCCCTACTTCCCTGTCGAACCTCAGACTCGGTAGGACTGGTGGAAGAGCCATAATGGTTCACATGGAATGCTGGTGTTCGGGAAGAAATCTCTTTCTTCTGTAATTCCACAGAATCTGATGCTGATCCAAAGATCTAAAAATGAAAGGATAAGTTTTGTGTACTTTATAAAAATTAACTATGAATGTCAGCTGAAGTAGCTCTCGCAACAATGTCTAAAATATGTATTCTTTACATTTACCAAAAAGACGAGTTATACTGTTATCTGACTCAAACACTGTACTTATAAGAAACAGCAGAGTTAGAATAAAAATGTGATATCTGCAGAAATAGTACCAATTTAAGCTAAACAACAAAGTCTGTAAACATGCAACTGACACATGGTCAAGTTATACAAAGATTTGTAAATATTTAAAAATGTAATGTTAAAATGGCTAAATTAACTCCTTTCTTACACATAAATATGCTTCTTAAAATATAAATAACACATAATTAAGTAAAAGATAAAACTAAAACCTAAATACAATGCAACTGTCTATCTAAGTAATGTATTTCTTGGTAAGAAATAATGCTGAAGTTGTGGGACAAAGCAGCAACAATGCTAAGAGTTTGACTAGTTCTCTATACAATTTTTTGTGCCAGTTTTAAAATAACAGTTATGATAATGTACTTCAAAAACAATCTTTGCATTGGTTGTATAAATCTAGCTCAACTAAGAATAACTGACTAAGAAATCACAACTCTGTGATGGGTGTGGCATCTGTCAAGAGTTCAGAGAAATTTATTTCTTCTTTCTTCAAATTTGCCCTAAGGAACTTGAAAGAAGGATGTGTAAACGGAGCAATTAACCTACATTCTTTCTATATATGGAAGGTTAGCATGAGTCCAGACACAAATTTAACATTTTGTGAACTTGCGGATCATGAGAGAATAAAACAAAACTTATATAAAACTTTGAACTATAATGTAAGTTTTAATGCTGATTTCATTGACAAACAATAATCATCAAATAGCTTAATTAAATTTTAAATGTAACTAAGTAAAACCTTGTGATAAAAGGTTTAATGATTTTTTTATGTATAAGCCAACGCCTCCTCGATTCACAAGGAATTGTGTAATATGTGAATGCCGCCACTTTCTTCCAAGGGGTAAAGTTTCTCAGCCCACTATACGGTAATATGGGCTGGAGACACCCATTGATGTGTGTTGTGATAGAGGTTAATAAATTATTAAAATAAATAATATGTGAAAATGTAAAGACATGCATAAAAAGATGCTTTAAGATTATTTTACCAAATATTAAAAGATATGTACATTTTTCCTATGTCTTAATTTTAAACATTTCATTGTATTATACTATAGACTACATACTATATGTTGACAATAATAGCTACAGTTAGTAATATTGCAGAGAAAGTGAAAAAAAAAAAACATAACATTTAACTTAAATTAAAAACACTTTTGTTATTCACTTTGGAGGTTCTAGGGTTTATGCAAATGAAATTTGAAGCCTATAAGTTTTGTTCGTTAGGAGAGAGGCTACTTGGGTACACTCATGTAAACTTAGTGTTAAACAAGAGAAAATGGAACCAAACTTGTTCAACAAATACTGCTAATATAGAGAAAGTGATGAATTATGCTAAGTTATTAAACAAGTTAATCAGACAGTTCTGTAAGTTCTACTAAACTACAGAAAGTGATGAATAATGCTAAGTTATTAAACAAGTTCACAAGACAGTTCTGTAGTTTAATGAAGTTTAAAAACCTTTCCAGACATGTATAGTGATGTCGACCATACATCCCTACTCTTAATTTGATTTTTTACATAGTTTAATGAAGTTTAAAAACCTTTCTAGACATGTATAGTGATGTTGACTATACTTCCCTACTCCTAATTTAATTCTTACATAGTTTAATGAAGTTTAAAAACCTTTCCAGACATGTATAGTGATGTCGACCATACATCCCTACT
>NW_013753857.1:0-1101 GCF_000517525.1 Limulus polyphemus | reverse complement strand
CATCTTGAAGGGGCTCCGATCCCCCTCTGCTTCGGGGACCATAGATTGAGGACCATTGCTCTATAGCAGTCCTTACGTTTGAGTTGAGTCATTATTACACACTTCACACACTCTCTCTACAATTCCTTACTTTTAACCAAACAGTACTTCGCTTTATATAAAACTACTCCGCCTAAACAAACTAGGCGTGCCCTAGTGGTTAAAATGCCCGGACAGAAAATTCGAAGTTTAATTGTTCGTGTCCCGTTGCCGCTAAAATGCGACCGGTACTTTGGGCGTGCTATAAGATCAACGGTCATATCTCATTATTTGGTCAGTCAGAAGTAGCATAAGAGTTGGTGGTGAATGCTAATTGCCTTCTGGTTAGTCTATCAGTTCAAAACTAGGGATGGCTAAGCACAGCTAACTGTTGTGCAGTTTTACGATAAATTCTAAAAAACAATCTTCCTAATCAATGCGTACCCTACTTTCTCTACAATCTTAAAATCTTACAAACAAGAACAAAACAAGCCCAAAGGAGAAAAAAAAACAAAATTAAATTAAAGACACTGCATAAATTAAAAGGATCACCAGGGTACAGCCTATAATATGGGATATAAAATATGCCCTGGGTTTTAGAGGTGACTGTGGAAGTAGGACCCACATTGCGGTGGTGATACACCGTCTATCAGTCTTAACCTCTGTTCGCCAGTCTTACATAAAGAAATTCATAAAAATCAGTTAAAATAATCAAAAGAAATACAAATTATGAGAGCGAGATGTGGGTGTTCAAACCCACAACGTCCCACATCTATATCACCCTTCACAGTTGTGGGAAGGTGACTGCTCTCCAAAGTAAAAGAAAAGAAAAAGAATGTGTGTGTTTTTATAGCAAAGCCACATCGGGCTATCTGCTGTGTCCACCGAGGAGAATCGAACCCCCCGATTTTAGCGTTGTAAATCCTATAACTTACATTCTGAGGTTGACATTTGCTGTTTTTAACGCAGCCCTTCCCTTTGATTTTATTTTGCATGACTGTTTAAGTATTAATTTTATACATACAACTCAGGCCTCTAACAGAACATGTGAAATCGTAACCTTATACAACAGAACCTACAATC
>NW_013753856.1:0-1101 GCF_000517525.1 Limulus polyphemus | reverse complement strand
AGTGTTTTAATAGATATACTATGTTTTTTTTTTGAGTTGTAATGGTGAAAAACATGGGATGGTTTTTTATTGTGTTCTGTCAATCTGGTTTCTAATTTTCTTCCTGTTTCTCCGATGTGGAATTCTGGGCAGTTGTTGCATGTTATTTTGTAAATGACGTTGGTATTGTGTGATTCTAAATAATTTATGTTTAGTAACGATTTTAATTTAAAGCTGGGTTTTTGTGAGAATTTGACGTTGACGGGAATATTGTGTTTACTGGCTAGTTTAGTCCAAGTGTGGATGATTCTTGTACTGGTTTCAGAAACAAAAGGTAAACTGCAGTGTAATGTACTGTTGTTGGGTTTGTTAGTGTCAAATTTGTTCGTGAGTTGAGTTTTGTTGTGGGGAATGTTGGAGAGCTTTTCAATTATAGCTGGTGAGAATTTATTGGTGTGAATAAAGGAATGCTTTAAGTGGTTAATTTCTTCATTTATGTAGTCCGTTGAACAGAGACTTGTGGCTGTTTTATGAGGTTTTTAAGTGTATTGATTTTTTGTGTAGTGTCATGAGCAGAATTCCAAGGGATGTAGAGACCAGTGTATGTGTTTTTGCTGTGAATTTTGGTTTTAAACTCTGTGTCCGATCTAATAATCTTGTTTTGTTGAAGTGAAATCAGCAAAAGTGTCATCGACATATTTGTACCAGTATAGTGGGGGATGAAGTGCAGACTGTATGGCTTGTGTTTCGATCTGGGTCATGAATATATTGTTGCGTCAGTGAGGTCACATGACTAGTATCACACCACCCGTTTTCTAGAAATATCCTGTTCCTTCAAGAATGCCCCAGCATTTACTAGATATGTGGTAGTCTTGTACATATATAAGACGGTCACAACGTGACGGGACGAAAGTGTAGTGAGTAATTGAACTGCAGTCAAAGAGTGTGTAATTGAACTCGAGCACGTGAGACGTTCGTTGAGAATTATAGCACGACTGTTGAAATTAAGTGTATCGTAAAGTTGTATTCGGAAAGAATAAACCAGTTTTATTTAAGATAGGACTCGTGTCGCTAAAGTTTAGTTGGAAAGAATTTACGGAGAATTAAATAACGACTGGAGGC
>NW_013753855.1:0-1590 GCF_000517525.1 Limulus polyphemus | reverse complement strand
AAAGTAGTTGTACGTTTCTAAAGGAAGCTTTCCAGTTTGAGACATAACTTGAATAGAATAAATTTGCAGATAAAGAGATAAAGTCACGACTTAGAAGTTGTGATCAAGTGATATCGACACATTTACATTCACCTAATGATAGTCTTGAGAAACTGAAAGGATTAATCAGACTGCTAGTTAGATGGAGTGGAAAAAATGTGAGACAAGAGCTGTTTCAAGTGTAACTTTAATTGACATATTGCTAGGAACTGCAAACAAAAGCTTATAGAGAATAACAACTCACCTCAAAGGATGGCAGTAACAGGAAACTCTTATAAATGTAGGACACTTGGCCATTACAGCCGTGACTATGAGAACCCAACAGCTGTTAATAAACAAGGAAACGATACCCTTAGGATTAGTCTTCAAGCCTAACCAGATTGAAGGAGGAACGAAGAGCTAAGCTATCATTTACCCATGTGTTTTATCTAATGCTGATTAAAGTCCACAGTGTAGTATTAGATAAATTTATAAATTAACTTAGTTATTCATTAAGGAGAAAACTCTGCATATTTCTTTCAGGTTTATTTTTTCAATGCAGAAATTATAGAAATTGTTCCTGCTATGTTTCTGTGAATGGGAGGTGTCATTGGAGTAATTCTACTGACTGGGCTACTTATGGACCAAAAAGTAACACAATAGTCAAATAAGGTTAGAGTAATTTTGATTTAAAAAGTTTTATGTTTTAAACAGCAAAGTAAATTCGCATCACATCATCTGGATAAGTTTGACTTCTTTACTAGCATAAGTTGTCACTGGAGCCAGCTTAGATTATTTTAGTCTGAACAATGTGGTGTGTTTGGACATATGCTGAATCTCAACTCAACCAAGTTTAATAAATAATGCAGTTGCAACAGTATTGAGCCTTTGAAGACATAACATACTTTTAATGATGACATATTCTAAGAAATATAGGTTATTTCAAAACTTGACCTTTTAAATTCTGCGTGGCTAAACAAACAAACAGAGATTATTGATAAGAATATAAAAACAAGTAACCTAGAAAACAATTAACCTTATCAGGACAACACCATTTTCAAATTCATTTCTACGCGCGTTACTGTAAATTTGTTTAATTTAATTTTTAATGTAACTTTATCCATGTATGTCACACAGAAAAATGATAGTAAATATATGTTCCAGTTTCTCTTCCTTATTCATGCATATGCTGATGCTTCTTCTCCAAGATTTTGGTTTCTTTTGATAATAGATGGCTGATTAATAATTTGGTTGCTTTTGGTAACAAGTGTAATGCAACTTTTTTGTTCAGTAGGAACCTCGACATCTTAGGGTATACACTTAAAGAACTTTATGCAAACCAGAGCTGTTTATGTTAGTTTATGCTACTAAATAGAAACATGGATGAAGTTAGAGCATTTGCATCTAAAGAAGCTTAGCCAGTGTTTAATATAAGTGAATAAATAACTGTCTGTTAGTGTTTTGTGAAAAATAATGTTACTTCAAATAACCACATAGTAAAGGAGACACAAAATCAAGGGAAAGCTTAGTACGTCTATTTTCCAGTACAGTATATTGTCTGTTGCTATACTT
>NW_013753854.1:0-1102 GCF_000517525.1 Limulus polyphemus | reverse complement strand
AAGTTAATGTGACTGTGGAAATTCTGTGTACTGCAAAGTTTTATTGAGAAAAAATAAATAAGTTTTATTTATGAAAGGACTTGTATCACTGAAGTTCCTTGGGAAGAATTTATACCAGAAATTAACAAACAACCAGAGGCGTAACAGTATGTATATATTCACAAAATTTGGCATTCTTTCAGTAAACACAAGTCTTTCACTTAAAAAAGTCATATTTTCTAGTGAAGTATTTTTAATAAATTAAACTAAAGATTTGACTATAAATATATTGAGTATTTGTTTTGAATAGTCTGTGTGCAAAGTGATATTCATGTTAAGATTAAATTAATTTTCTTCCCTTCAAATGATGTTTGCGTAATCTCTAAAACCTCCTAATTACATTTGAAATGTTTGTTTTCTCTAATTGTAATTAGTATAAAGTTTACAGTAAGTTCTATTGAAACTTCAACAATGAAACACTTGTGGACTAGCAATATCACTGTTTCAAAAAAAAGAGATGTAAAGAGTTTATTTACAGCAGTGCAACAGACCTATAGCAAATTTCTTCAGCTTGTGACTACAATCATGTAATAACCAATAAGTCTCCACAGAAAGACATAATTACAACTATATATTCTCTTCAATAACACAAACATAAAAGTTTTAATCTACAACTTACCACAGCTGTCTCTATACCTCCATCATACATATCTTCATTTTCCTCTTTCATCATATCAAACTTCAAATTAGTATTCTTCTAAGTAAGTAGCTTTTCCTGTAGCTAGACATACAAACAATATAGACTTCTCTATAACGAGACACAATATAACATATATATCAGTAAATCATAACCAAAATATATATACAATGTATTTAACTGATATAGCCTCTCTTCTATAATCTTCTAAATGTCCTGTCAATTTAAATTTCTTAAATTTATGGTGCCTTTCTTTATATTTATCTCTTAAACTCTTTGTGAGCCAACCTGGTTTTTTTATTTGCAGCTACCTTTTTTTCTATAAGGAATATGTTTACCTTGAATATTTAAAAATTTTCCAAATCTGATCAGTGTCTCCAAGTAACTCAGCTGCCCAATTCACAACAGATAATTCTTGTTGCATCC
>NW_013753853.1:0-1104 GCF_000517525.1 Limulus polyphemus | reverse complement strand
CTGGTCGAACAATTAATTTTTTTTGTATGTAAATAAACATACACATTTAAAATACGTGTACCGGTATTAACAATTATATGATTATCACTAACCCAACACAATGCTAAATTTTTCAAAAAAAAATAAAAAAATAATTGACCCGCGGTCAAAAAAGGTTGCCGACCACTGATCTAGATCATAACATTGAAAATATAGCTTACAGCATTGCCCTATTCCTGAATTTGACGTCCCCTGAACAAGACTAATACACAAATAAAACAGTAAACTAAACTGTCCATTCTTAAATGGTGGTTTTCTAATTCGATGCCCATATGGTATGCAGATGGGATGACCTCATGTCCCTTATCATCACTGGGGAGATCTTCTTAGGTGGTCCAGTGAGTCTACCACCTGGCCTATCCTTGATGATCCCCTGGAAATTGTATCGACAGAAATCGTGTGCTCCTCAGTATAGTGACCTTTTGCTTGAAAATTCTTCACTGGAGTTATCCAGTTGGCGGTTTTATCACTGACATACTTCCAAAGATGATCATGGTGTTACGCCTCCGTTCATTAGTTAATTTTCCGTATAATTTCTTTCCGAAGAAACTTACGCGATACAAGTCCTTTCTTAAACAAAACTGGTTTATTCTTTCTGAATACAACTTTGCAATACACTTAATTTCCACAGTCACGCTATAACAAACGTTATAATTCACAACGAACGTCTTACTTGCTCGACTCAACTGTCAATTACACATTGTTGCCGTCACTTCTTGGCGGCTTATATATACAAGACTACCGCATGTCTAGTAGCCTCTCGAGACTTCAGGAAGGGACGTGAACGTTCGAGAATATGACACGTTACAAGAGTCACGTAACCCTCGCTGTCGTAACACTGCCCCTTCCTTAGTATTGTTCGTCCCGAACAATAGCCACTTACATTAAACCAATAAACAATTAACAATAACTTAATTAAATGTGCAGAATTTACAAACACAAAATTAAAATTCAACAAAGTCTCTTAATTTTACGGGACGTATTGTTACGTCTCCGTTTGTTAATTAACTTTCCATAACTTCGTTCCGACGAAACTTTAGCGACACAAGTCCTTACTTAATAAAA
>NW_013753852.1:0-1103 GCF_000517525.1 Limulus polyphemus | reverse complement strand
TTATTCTGTGCTCTACCAGGTTTGTTACAGTGCCAGCAAAGTCCCTCAAAGTTCTCTGAAAGCTGACCTTTTCTGGCCTTGAATCCAGATGACTGTACCAATCTCGGTACCCCTGTGCTGGACTTAACATAGGATTCAAATTCGAGAGCTCTGGCCATTGCATACTGCATGGTAGAGGGGTGTGCTTGCTTCACTTGTATCTTAAGTTGTGGACTGTCCAAGGCATCTACGAATTGATCCCTCAGCAACAACTTGAGGAGATCGGGTGGTGCAGTTGGGTAGGCCTTGTGTGCCATGATTTCCAAGTCCTGTGCCAGCTCTTGCAGGCTCTATCCTTTAGCATGGACTCTCGTCCTAAACCTAGCCCTGTAGACTTCTGACTGATTTTGGGTTCCGTACCTGAGTTCTAGAGCCACTACCAGTGCTCTATAGTTGTGTCTGTCGTCTGCTGACAATTGTCCAGGTATTTCCAGTGGTTGTCCCTTCAAACTCGTTGCCAGATATACTGCTTTCTGCTCCTCTGTACATCCGTTCATCTCTGCCAGTAGCTCAAACTGTGCTCTATATGCTTCCCATGGTGCTTTCCCATCATATTCCTGTGGCTTCTTTCGCACTGGATCACTCCTATTACTGACATTCATATCTGGGATGTGACTTCTAACAGGGCTGAATATGTCTGCATTAGGGTTCAGCTGCAAAGTCTGGAAGAGGTTTGTCATTGTCTGGGGCTTATTAAGTCGATGTTTAATGTATCCTCCTTGTATAAAAGACAATAAATCATCCTTTAATGTGTCTAATTCGCTTTTAAATTTACTAATGTTTTCCATTTGTACTTCTTGCCACTGTTGTTGATTTTCCTGTAGTTGCTTCTGACTTTCCTGCAACTGTTGGATACTTTCTTCCTGTTTCCTTTCTTGTTCTAGTTGCCACTGCTGTAGTCTCTCTTCTTGTTTATTTTCTTTCTCCTCTAACAACTGCTGTAATTTCTCTTGTTGTTTATTTTCTTTCTCCTCCAATAGCCGTTGTAATCTCTCTTCTTGTTTATTTTCTTTCTCCTCCAATAGCTGTTGTAATCTCTCTTCTTGTTTCTTTTGCTGTTCGAG
>NW_013753851.1:0-1103 GCF_000517525.1 Limulus polyphemus | reverse complement strand
AAAGAGCTGATGATGGTGAAGTAGGAACCAAATATAGATATCAAGGCAGAACAGGAGAAAGACCAAGATTTGAAGCCAATGATTGATTCCTAAAAGCAAGTGTTTTGCGCCCTGCTTCGGAGAAGGTGTCTAGTCTAAGCCCTGTGAAAAAGCACTATTGGGCACAATGGGACCAGTTGAGGCTTGAAGATGGTATTCTTCTCCGGAGAAGGGAAACTGCAGATGGGCAAACGGTTATACCGAGAAAGTTATGGGAAGTTGTGCTGCGTCAATCCCATGATACTGTAACAGGAGGACATCTCGGAGTCAAGAAAACATTGAGTCACCTACGACACAGATTTTACTGGATAGGTATGAGACAAGATGTGGAAGAATGGTGCAGAACATGCAGTACATGTTGTGCAAAAAGGTAACCCATGCATAAGGGATGTGCTCCAATGAAGTTATATCAAGTTGGTGCACCAATGGAAAGAGTAGCCATCAACATTGCTGGTCCTCTGCCCTAAACTCGTGCTGGAAAGAAGTATATTTGTGTGGTGATGGATTATTTCACCAAGTGGCCGGAGGCATATGCGATACCAAATCAGGATGCTACAACTGTAGCTTCGGCTATTAGTGATTTCTTCTTCAGATTTGGTATGCCATATGAACTGCATTCAGATCAAAGCCGTAACTTTGAATCAGCTATGTTCCAAGAATGCTGCAAGTTGTTTGGCATCCGAAAGACCAGGACAACGCCACTTCACCCACAGTCTGATGGGATGGTAGAAAAGTACAATTGGACACTAGGACAGGAATTGGCAAAGTTTTGTAATAGCCGCCAAGATGACTGGGATGTCTTACTCCCTCCACTGTTGATGGCCTATAGGACAACAGAGCATGAAACCACTGGATACACTCCAGCAAAGTTTATGTTTGGTCGAGAACTTCGGTTGCCAGTGGATTTGTTAACAGGACGCCCACCTTATGAAGAGTTGCCTGAGAATGTGTCAGAGTTTGTGAAAGTGTTATTGGAAAGGATGGATGATATTCACCATCAAGTGCGTACAAACTTGAAAACGTCTGCTGATTCGATGAAGTTAACTTCTGATAAGAGATCTACT
>NW_013753850.1:0-1203 GCF_000517525.1 Limulus polyphemus | reverse complement strand
AAAGGCTGTTGGAACTGTGGGGAGCAAGGACATTTGAGGAGCCAGTGTAAGAAAAATACCACCAATAAGTTAGCTTCGGGAAACCAGTAGTGGTTGGTGCTAAGGGATGCTCACCAACCTCCATCGTGAAAGTCCTAACAGCTAAGTGTAAAATGGCAAGCACACATAGTATCTACGTGACAGGGAAGCTGGATGGCCAAAGGTGCAACTTTGTCATAGATTCTGCATCTCAGCAAACCCTTGTGAGCATCAAGGTGTTGGATAGCAAAGGAGTACCAGAAGCTGTACAGAAGCTCTGTGGTGTGACAGGACATTCTGTAAGGTTGTGGGGACCCGTGTGGGTAACTATCGAGCTCATGGGCATGAAGAACAGATAGAAAGTATACTTGGCTAACATTGAAGACCAATGCATATTAGGATTGGGCTATCTACTACCGAGGAAGTTTGTAGTTAACTTCGATAAAATGACGATTGGAAACAACAAAGGCCAGATTCCAGTAAGTGTTGCTATATCCGTTGATCTGCATGTCACAGCACTTAAATTAACTACAATACCCCCATGTCAGAGAAGATAATTTGGGGTAGGATAAAAGAACATCCCCATGGAAGCCCAATGCTTGTAGAAGCAGTGGAAGACCCATCCAGGCCAGCGGATTTGAATATTGGAAGATCACTTGTAGCAGGTCATCAAGTAGTACCTATAACATGGCCAATTTCTCTAAATGTGAATAGACACATAAGGAAGGGGCGTTGTTGGATGTGTGCCAGGAGGTAGAGCCAGTCAATGTTAAAGCAAGGACATACACTTCCAGAATATTTGACTGACCTCTATAAGAAGAGCTTGGTCCATTTGTCATCATCACAGGCTCTTCAGGTAAAAGAACTTTTGGCAAATTATGTTGACGTCTTTTCGAAAGGAGATCGTGACCTCGGCTGCACAAACCTTGTAGAGCACAGAATAAACACAGGCAATCACCGTCCAATAAAGATCCCTCCAAGGAAAATAGCTTCAGCAAAGCGACAAGAGATAGAAAATGTCATGGATGGTCTAATCAAGGAAGGGATAGTTGAAAAATCAGATAGTCCCTGGTCAGCTCCCGTTGTATTAGTCCAGAAGAAAGATGGGACCCAACGTTGCTGTGTGGACTTCAGGGCTCTTAACAGCATAACCGAAAAAGACTCATACCCACTGCCAAGAATTGA
>NW_013753849.1:0-2308 GCF_000517525.1 Limulus polyphemus | reverse complement strand
TGCTATTACAATATAAATTAAAGAGAAGAACAGTTTCCAGAGAGATGTAAGAGCTACTACAATATAAATTAAAGACAAGAACAGTCCCCGGAGATGTAAGAGCTATTACAATATAAATTAAAGAGAAGAACAGTTTCCAGGGAGAATAAATAATATAAATTAAATACAAGAACAGTCTCGAGAGATGTCAGAGCTACTACAATATAAATTAAAGACAAGAACAGTCCCCAGAGATTTAAGAGCTATTACAATATAAATTAAAGACAACAACAGTTTCCAGAGAGATGTAAGAGCTATTACAATATAAATTAAAGACATGACAGTCCCGAGAAATGTATGAGCTATAACAATATAAATTAAATACAAGAACAGTTTCCTGAGAGATGTAAGAGCTATTAAATTTAAATTAAAGACAATAACAGTTTCCAGAGATGTAAGAGCTATTACAATATAAATTAAAGTCTAGAACAGTTTCCAGAGAGATGTAAGAGCTATTACAATATAAATTAAAGACTAGAACATTTTCCAGAGAGATGTAAGAGCTATTAAGTATAAATTAAAGACAGTAACAGTCCCGAGAAATGTAAAAGCCATAATAATATAAATTAAAAACAATAACAGTCCCGAGAGATGTAAAAGCTATAACAATATAAATTAAAAACAATAATAGTCCCTAGAGATGTAAGAACAATTAAAATATAAATTAAAGACAAGAACAGTCCCAAGAAATGTATGAACTATAACAATATAGATTAAATACAAGAACAATCTCGAAAGATGTCAGAGCTATTACAATATAAATTAAAGACAAGAACGGTCTCGAGAGATGTAAGAGCCATTACAATATAAATTAAAGACAAGAACAGTTTCCAGAGAGATTACGAGCTATTACAATATAAATTAAAGACAAAAACAGTCCAGAGAAATGTATGAGCCATAATAAAAAAAGTTAAATACAAAAACAGTCTCGAGAGATGTCAGAGCTATTACAATATAAATTAAAGACAAGAACAGTCCCCAGAGATGTAAGAGCTAATACAATATAAATTAAAGAGAAGAACAGTTTCAAGAGAGATGTAATGGCTTCTACAATATAAATTAAAGACAAGAACAGTCCCCAGAGATGTAAGAGCTATTACAATATAAATTAAAGAGAAGAACAGTTTCCAGAGAGATGTAAGAGCTATTACAATATAAATTAAAGAAAAGTACAGTCCCGAGAAATGTATGAGCTATGACAAAAAAATTAAATACAAGAACAGTCTCGAGAGATGTCAGAGCTACTACAATATAAATTAAAGACAAGAACAGTCCCCAGAGATGTAAGAGCTATTACAATATAAATTAAAGACAAGAACAGTTTCCAGAGAGATGTAAGAGCTATTACAATATAAATTAAAGACAAGAACAGTTTCCTGAGAGATGTAAGAGCTATTACAATATAAATAAAAGCGATAACAGTTTCGAGAAATATAAGAACTATTAAATATAAATTAAAGACAATAACAATCCCGAGAGATGTAAGAGCTACTACAATATAAATTAAAGACTAGAACAGTTTCCAGAGAGATGTAAGAGCTATTACAATATAAATTAAAGACTAAAAGAGTTTCCAGAGAGATGTACTAGCTATTACAATATAAATTAAATACAATAACAGTCCCGAGAAATGTAAATACCATAACAATATAAATTAAAAACAATAACAGTCCCGAGAGATGTAAGAGCTATAACAATATAAATTAAAAATAATAATAGTTCGAGAGATGTAAGAGCTATTACAATATAAATTAAAGACAAGAACAGTCCCGAGAAATGTAAGCGCTATTACAATATAAATTAAAGACGGTAACAGTCCCGAGAGATATAAGAGCTACTAAAATATAAATTAAATACGGTAAAAACAGTCCCGAGAGATATAAGAGCTATTACAATATAAATTAAAGACGGCAACAGTCCCGAGAGATGTAAGAGCTATTACAATATAAATTAAAGACAAGAACAGTTTCCAGTGAGATGTAAGAGCTATTACAATATAAATTAGAGACAATAAACAGTCCCGAGAAATGTATGAGCTAAACAATATAGATTAAAGACAATAAAAATTCCCGACAGATGTAAGACCTACTACAATATAGATTAAAGACAATAAAGAGTCCCGACAGATGTAAGAGCTACTACAATATAAATTAAATACAAGAACAGTCTCGAGAGATGTCATAGCTATTACAATGTAAATTAAAGACAATAACAGTCTCGACAGATGTAAGAGCTATTACAATGTAAATTAATGACAAGAACAGTCCCG
>NW_013753848.1:0-1103 GCF_000517525.1 Limulus polyphemus | reverse complement strand
ACCCCATCGTGAAAGTCCCAACAGCTAAGTGTAAAATGGCAAGCACACATAGTGTCTACGTGACAGGAAAGCTAGATGGCCAAAAGTGCAACGTTGTCATAGATTCTTCATTTAGGAAAACCCTTGTGAGTATCAAGGTGCTGGGTCATAAAGGAGTACCAGAAGCTGTACAGAAGCTCTGTGGTGTGACATGACATTATGCAAGGTTGTGGGGACCAGTGTGGCTAACTATTGAGCTCATGGGCATAAAGGACAGACACAAAGTATACTTGGCTGACATTGAAGACTAATGCATATTAGGGTTGGACTACTACTTACTACTGAGGAAGTGTGTAGTTAATTTTGATAAAATGAAGTTTGAGAACAACAAAGGCAAAATTCCGGTAAGTGTTGCTGCTTCTGTTGATTTGCATGTCACAGCACTTAAGTCAACTATAACACCCCTATGTCAGAGAAGATAATTTGGGGTAGAATAAAAGAACATCCCCAACGAAGCCCGATGCTTCTGGAAGCAGTGGAAGGCCCATCCAGGCCAGCGGATGTGAAGATTGAAATGTCAATTGTGCCAGGTCATCAAAAAGTACCTATAACAGTGGCTAATTTTTCTAAATATGAGCAGACACTTAAGGAAGGGACATTGTTGGGTGTGTGCCAGGAGGTCGAGCTAGTCAATGTTAAGGCAAGAAATATAACCACAAAGAAAGGACATCCTCTCCCTGAACATTTAAGACCTCTATGAGAAGAGCATAGTTCATTTGTCATCATCACAGGCTCTTCAGGTTAGGGAACTTTTGGCGAATTAAGCAGAAGTCTTTTCGAAAGGAGATCATGACCTTGTTTGCACAGACCCTGTAGAGCACAGAATAAACAGAGGCAATCACCGTCCAATAAAGATCTCTCCAACGAGAAAAGCTCCGTTAAAGTGACAAGAGATGGAGAAGGTCATGGATGGCCTAATTAAGGAAGAAATAGTCGAGAAATCAGATAGTCCCTGGTTAGCTCCCGCCATGTTAGTCCAGAAGAAGGATGGGACCCAACGTTGCTGTGTGGACTTCAGGGTTATTAACAGTATAACCGAAAAGGACTCATACCCGCTGCCAAAT
>NW_013753847.1:0-1238 GCF_000517525.1 Limulus polyphemus | reverse complement strand
TAGGGAGAAAATAGTTTCCGCGTGCGTGTTTAGTGGCCCTAGGGAGAAAATAGTTTCCGCGTGCGTGTTTAGTGGCCCTAGGGAGAAAATAGTTTCCGTGTGTGTATTTAGTAGGTGTGTTTTGAGATGCTTTTTCTTTTTTATACCTTTGACTCTAATTTTTTCGTCCAAAATAAATATTCGAAATAAAATGAGTAAATAACTTAGTTGTCCCGGGCGTTTCAGTTATAAGATCTGAATTATTTGATTTTTTTCTAAATATTTTACTTTCTGTAGTGAATATCTTTTCTTTATGATGTTAGAAACATAACTTAATCCAAAAAGAGTATATTCTTATTGGTGTTGTTTTGTACATCCGAAGAATTGGCAGTCTGTAAATTATAGGAGGTTCTGTAAATCTGATAAGTTTAATAGCATTGGTGATGGATGTTTTGTACATTCAGAGAATTGGCAGTCTGTAAATTTTAAATCGTAGGATGTTTTACACTTCTAGCAAGTTTAATAACATTGTTGAAATATAGTAAATGTAGTAGCTACACTTAAACATAACTTAAATCTTCCGATGACTTAGTGGCAAAATTACGGGTTCGATCCAGTGATGGACACGACACAGATATCCCATTTGTGCAGCTGTGCGTTAAAACAACAACGTAGTTTCATTGTTTAAGCTCATAAATATATTTGAAATTGTTCAAATATAGTAAATTACAATGATATTGTTTAAATATAGTAAATTACAATGATATTGTATAAATATAGTAAATTACAATGATATTGTTTAAATATAGTAAATTACAATGATATTGTATAAATATAGTAAATTACAATGATATTGTTTAAATATGTTAAATTGTACAGATATTGTTTAAACACGCTAAGTAACTTGAATTTATTCAAATATAGTAAATAACAATGATGTTGTATATACATGGATAGATTGTACTGACCATGTCTGAACATGATAAATTATACTGAAATTGTTTAAACATAATAAATTATACTGAAATTATTTAGGCGTTATATTTTTAAACAGTATGTTTTTCAATATACTGATGTTACTCAAACAAAATAAATATATAATAATTCATTTAATAAAATGTATTGATAGATGGTTATGTCGAACGTTTTCTTGTTAAGTTAACACTAAAAAATGTTTTAACTTATGAATCAGGCCCAGCATGGCCAGTTGGTTAGGGCACTCGACTCGGAATCTGAGGGTCGCGGGTTCGAATCCCCGT